>NC_134036.1:6233599-6533599 GCF_964204645.1 Tubulanus polymorphus
AAATCAAACTCAATCTCATTGAACACAAATCTCCGATATGAGGCCAATAGAAATTCGTAGAAAATAAAAAAAATATTTTGCGCATTTTGAATGCATGTGACATTTGATGTGGGCGAAACGAATTCGGACGAAATTTCACGAAATGTTGAGCAACGACTATATTTTCCACATTCATTGCGTAGGAATCTTCTTTCAACAAGTTGGATGTAGGTACACCAATCCTGAGTTGTATAATTTGAAAAGGACTGAATTAACGGTACATGTTCGATTTTGCAATAAAAAAGAATAATATTCGGTCAAATTCAGATATCTGCATCAGGTATTTTCTAGAGAATTCCATGCCTTACCTTGTGATTGATTAAAACACAAAAGAAAGTTTCTTTACTTTTAATGATATCCCAAATATGAATATTTCGCTAAATTGAAAGCTACCTCGCAGATATAGCTTAACTACATATATAGGTCACGCGTATTTGAAATGTCATGCATATCTCAGCATTTTCTAGAATCGGATGTATGACTTAGATACTGAATAGATATTGCAGCAAGGCGCGTGGTGTTAAACGCCTCGAGGCAGTTACTGTAAAATCGGTCTAGCTTTCTGAACACGACAGCAGTTTTTACTATGTATCATGTTTCCCTCTACATGACATATATTCACTGGTTTCGTGCGCTGCAGTTCTTTTGTAAACCCGGGTTTAGTTAATGCATACATTACATTATCATTAAACTTTCAAATTCACATCTTTTAAACGAAGATGACTTTAATTAGCAGATTAGCAGATTGGATGGACGCTACCATTAAATCCGTGAAATAACAATTAGAAAACTAGATTTCAACTTGATTCAATTATGTTTTTAGCAGATTGCAAAAAATGTTTTGGAAGGACAATACCGCTCCTTGAAATAACAGTTAGAAAAATAGCGTCCAATTTGATTCAACTATGTTTTGCTTCTAGACAGGGAAACAGCGCGTGGGACTTGCGTGTCAGAATTCGGTTGATGAGTGGTCAACTTAGTTAATTTATTCAGATTACTAAAACCATATCAGTGTGTGCATGTGTGGAAAACGTGACTCGTACTTTCTTTTGGGTGAGAAAAACCAAGCGTTGTTTTACGCGATGCAAACCAACGCACATTGAAGTAAATACATCTTGGAAAATTTGAAGCTTGGTTCGTGGAGAGCATGTCAAAATCTGGTGATTTAGTCCAAATCGTCCGCACTATATAGCTAAGCTGTCTGACTACGTAGTTCTTTTCAAAAGTTACATACCGATATCTGAATTCACGAGGAGATATTAGCCAGATATTTTATTTTTTATAAAACGTGCTGATTAACGTATTCAATTGATCCAATATGTCCATGAACTCATAACGTATATGGTCGGATGCGTATTTCAACGGCGAGAGTATGTGGAAAAAAACTTCCTGGGAAGCTTAAACAAAAATATATCATCATATGAACTTTATTTATCTTTTTTTAACCACAACTGTTTACAAATACATTATATATTTTACATTATGTTTAAACATGTAATAGATAAGGAATGCTTATTGAGACGAGGGAATATGATTAATAATTTGTAGCTCTAGCCGAACATATTTGTATTGGAAAAAAAGATATTTTACTGCTCTCTAGAGTCGCCTATTGAGAATAGAAAGCACGTGAAGAAGAATTTCATTGTTTTACAAACAAAACCCATTTCTGATATGAAACACTCGATTTTCCTTTTGCTGCGCTAGCTTCCGACGTGTATTGAAATCAATAGATGATTTATTCTAGGTAACAATACTAATGACAGTCAATTTTTGAAGTCGAACAAATTCATCATTCGGGTGATGTCAAAATTGTGAGAGAACTGTTCTTTTGGTTAACTTGTCTTATGTAATTATCCATTTAAATACCTCTACTAACTACCGACGGCACACGAGTATAGTAGTGCAGGGACTGTTTAGATAGTTGTAAACGGAGAATTCTTGTTGTACTGGTGCTAAAAGAAATCGTCTCTTTGATTCTAGGAAATACTAACCGTTCGAAAAAAGACCAACGGCATTGTAGGCTTTAGCAATTGTATCACTCAAAGCGAAATGTTTTATTACGTTTTCAGAGTTGAATTCTCATTAGAAATTGGAGAAAGAAGACATTTTCGAGGCTGGATTTGATACGCATAATGCGAGGAAGGAAAATGATGTTTTTGGCAGAATATTTTCACCCGCGATATGAAGTACTAGCGGTTTGTTGTGGTTATATAGCTTGAGACGACAAGTGCCGCGTGGTTTGCGCACGCAGAGGTGAGCATACGATTTCTGATGTATTTTGATCACGTATCGAGTTTATTCTCACGGCACCGGTTCCAAATTCGAGTCTTAAGTCCGAAATTTGTCTTAACAGCATTTACAATTAAATGTGCATTTCATTCTAAAGTCTTTCGATTGACTATAGAATTAATGTTAACTTAATCTGGTCTGTAGTCTGATTTAACTAAGGAACCGGCCCCTGAAGTCGTGTCTTTTTATTTCGAATGACCACCCATATTAGTCGACATCGCTGCAGATGTCTGAAATATGTCTAGTGTTTTATTGATAGCGTGTAATATCTACGCGGATTCCGCAAAAACGAACACAAACTTTTACTAGAAAATTTTAGCCCGCTTCATGTATTTTTATTGCTGGAACCTAAACCGTGACTTAGTCAATTTCGGTGTAGTTTATCACATTATCATCTTTAGTAAAACCCACCTAGATAAAGGCTTACAATACACACAATATCATGTTAAATTACGAGCCCCTGACGGTCGTAAGGTCGCCCTTTTTAACCAGATAAAAACATATTTGATAATTTAGAAATGTGTAAGAATGAGATATATTATAGCAATCATATAGTCTCCTAATTGAATCAGATTGACGTAATATTCCGACATAAGAACAAGTTCATAATACACGTAACACACGAGTGCCTTGCTGAGGGAGAACTTTTCATTTTAGAACGCAACTAATACCCCGTTTATACCCAGTTAAGTAGTTGATTTGTGCAAATTTCAACAATTTCTATATTGAATGTACTCTTAAACCGTGATAATCGCGACGACTTACATATCGATGCTGCAGTTTCACCTGTAGAGCTTTTTTTGTAAAAATCTGTAATTGCGCATTTAATTTCATATTTGGATGTATTCATAATTGTTTCGTGTTAATTGTCTTTGTGAACGGCGATGGATCAAATCAAACGGTTACCGCTTAGTGAAATCGTCTTGTTCGCGTTAACGATTTCAAAGAATAGAGAAAAAGAAACTGATTGGATCGAAAAAAAATGTCCGATGAAACACGCAGTAAATACAACAACATTAAACACAAATTGAGATTTGCTTTTATTTCATGAATTCAAACAACGTTTCGGATATAAACTAATAGCTGTGCGCACTTTATACTAAGGCGGGTTTCGAACTGTGGTATCGAGTACCATTAAATTCGGCTCCCTACTGAGACAGGTTGGACGTACGTATCTACTGAGCCGGTGTTTCGAACCGAACCAGAAATTCAAACTATCGGATCGGTATATCATAACTATCAGGACTAAACCGTCCGGGAGCGCACTTCTCGAAAACGACATCAAATATATTCAGTCTTTCAAAATACGCATTTGTACTTTTATCTAGCTGTTTAGTCTATCTTCAACGATAATGATGAAAGATACATTCAACCCTTTCGTAACGTGGTACGCGGTCACCGGTGACTCGCATTTTCGTAGAGAATCTACTTGATACCAATGCGCCATCTACCGCAAAACCTTAAGTATTTCAGCTACTATGCACCTACGGTCGTTTCGAAAGATATTTTGCGGATCAATATTAATTGGTATATTTCTCTAATTGCGATGACTACCTTGCTACATTAAATCAGCCGTAATGTTTTGATGGATAGGAAATTTTACCATCAAATTCTCAGATAATCATCAGAACACACTGCAGAAAAGAGTAGCAGGCTAGGAATAGCAATTGGTAGTATTTCGCATTTTATTTGAGCTTTTTCTGAAAAAGAACATAAAGACTATGTAAATTGGGTTACGTAAGTGCACCATATAATTAACATGAGCATATTTTTTTTGTAACCAGCTATTGTGCCCTACTGTGGGTACGGTACCTCTTTAGTAACGCTTACAGTATCTCTTTACCGGGGGTTTTGTTTAATCACCCGGAGAATTTCTGGCTGAGTACGGTCGGTGGGTTTATGGTCAGTAGTGAAATACTTTCAACCAGGAGTGTTTCAATTGAGTGTTGAGTGTATAGGAGATACAGCGATCCGAATTGAAAGCTGTAACCCGTGTGTAACGATTAATACTCCATACATCCATTGCATATACTGACACGTTAATGATATCTAGTAATTGAACAAATGTAACGAATTCATTGCATGCGAAAAAACGGTGAAAAGTGAACAACGCAAAATAAGGGGGGGGGGGGGGAGTCTAGTGTATATAATGATGATTTATCATGAAATATCCCCGACAGAAAATAAAATTGAAAGATCGTTTTGACTGGCGATATATACCAAACACTCTGCGCTATTTCATTTATCTGTTCGATGTTGCCTGCGTTTAGTTTTTGCTCGTATAGATTTCATATCGATAGTCAGTATTGTGTAAAGAAGGGGATTGAGGGACGAGTTGATCGGTAAGAAAAGAACCGCCAGCCAAGCTGCCACCTGATTCGGTATTTCTACCCGTAATACCGCACAAATCTGAACGGTTATTAACGGCAGCCAGCAAAATAGATTACACAGATTTATCACCAAACTCCTGCGTGCTAAAACTAATTCTGTAGGGTCAATTCTACCTGAACAAGACCTACTTCCAGATACGAGTCTGTACATTTGTACATACGTTGCCATTATCGTAGTGAGTATGAATGAGTTGGATAATGAAAAAATAGCTAATGAATATTGCCAGGCATTGACTTCAATTGAAATTAAATTCATCGGTAAACAAACTCCGGTTGTACCGTAAAAATTGTTTCCGAAGTAAGGGATAGGTGTTAGAGGTAGCAATGCAATAGCACACAAAATAATCCAAGATGTGCAACAAATAGCGCACACATATTTAGGAGATGTAATTGCACTTCCTGAAAATGGATTAACGATATTTGTGAACCTATGACGTGTCATGATGAGCAAAAATATCAATGAACCTTCACAAGAGATAGACACCGTTATCCCAGCAAGACGACAAAATGGACTATCCATCCAAAATTCCGAATTGAGAAAGTAAATGCCAGAATAAATGTAATCGGCTCCAGCGATCAGAAACAAATATATAGACATTATGAAATCACACACAGCAACATTAATGATGATGATATCTGAAGATGGATTTGAGGAGGAAAATCGAATCGATCGAATGCGAAGTGAAATGACAATTCCGTTAGCGATGGAACTGAATGAAGCGATCACCCAAATGATAGCTCTGAGGACTGTGTTACTCATCAGATCAGAACAGGAGGAAAATTGATCAGCTTCCGGAAGGCACTGGTCAACATTCGGAGCCATGCAGCAAAATTTGTAGGCATCAGACTTTAAGGAGACCAATGATGTCAGATTGTTGAAAACATTTCTGTCGACAGAAATAACTTTGTAGTTGTTGGTTATATCAAGAATTTCAAGTGAAGTTAATCCAGAAAATGCGTAAAGCGAAATATGATGGATTCTGTTATTGCTGATTTTCAACGACTGTAATGTAGATAAACCTCGAAATACGTTTCTACCAAGCACCAACAACGAAAGTTCATGAAGGTCGAGAACTTTAAGTGACTTCAAATCTTGGAAGGTATCGTCCTGTAAATGACGTATTGGATTTTCAGTAATCAATAACTCTTTCAAACTATACAAACCGATGAATGTTTTTGCAGATAATGATGTTATGTTGTTGTATGTAAGATCTAATGTATGTAGATTATGCAGGTTTGAGAACGATTTAGGTAAAATATAAGACAATTCATTGGCGGAGATGTTGAGCATGCGCAAATAGATATATGAAAGGAATGTCGACATGTCTAAAGTAATTTCGTTATTCGACAAAATTAAGACACGAGTTGATGCCGAAAAAAGATCAGTAATATTTGTTAAACCAGCATTTCGGCAATCGATCAAGTAACCTTGACACATACAACCTTCATAGCAGGTTACGTTACAGAAAGCCTCGTCATCAGTTTTATGTTTACAACTAATGACACCATCGCAAACTTCAAATTGTGGGATACATCGATTTTCGTGGCCACATTTAAACATTCCCGGACATGAAAACGTCTCGCAGTTTTGTTCATCTTCTGAATTAGGACAATCTGACTGACCATCGCACACCTGTCTGATCGGTATACAGTACGATGCTGGACATTTTACAGTACCAGCTGGACATTCAAAATCTTCACATCTTAACACGTGCTCGAGATTTCTACAAACTGGGTAACCATTCGTCATTCTTTCTAGAATACATCTGTGACGTCTTGAATAACAATGAGGCGAATTGAAAGAACATCTTTGTTCGTCAGATTCAATGCAGAAATTAGTGAAGTTAGTCGTACAGTGGTTCTCATTGTTGCAATAAACAGTAGGATTCACTGTAACATTAGTAGTTGTTACTAATTCATCTTCTTCGAGGCTTCCACTACAATCCACGACACCATCCTGATACAACTGAGAACTGATACAGTCTCCACTGTTACACAGGAAACCTTGACACATTTGAGAAGTGCATCCCATTTCATCGGATCCGTCTTTACAATTAGTGAATCCATCGCATCTGTTAGAAATACTGATACATTGACCACTTTGGCAGCGAAATTGTTCGGACAAACACGGGGGATGAAAACATGCGTTTTCATCAGAACCATCCACACAATCCTGTATGAAATCACAGAAACCACTTACTGATATAATCTGTCCATCATTGCATTGAAACTGACTGTGAAAATGTATATCCGTACAATTGAGTTCATCTTCACCGTGTTGACAGTCGTGTCTGGTATCACATACGCGATGGTCGCTGATACATCTTTGATCGTTACATTTAAACTGCCACGATTTACAACCGCTTATAGAAGTTAACTCTTCATCAGTTACATTGTATGAACACAGAACAGAATGCGCTGTATCTGATTGATTATACCACGGTATCAATGCCCAATTAATCGAGTGATTATAAGTAATTTCATCCCTAGTAACAAATGGTTTTATATTCAACCACTGATTCCAAAAACCCTTAGTTAGAATAGCGCCATATTGGTGCTGATAATTAAATCTACCAATCAAAATTTGAAGGTGCATCGGATCCCGTATCAAACCGACTTCACCGCGGATTCCATGACACAATTTTCTTGATTTCCCAATATCTAAACTTCGGTTTTTGTTCCAATCTGTCAGTATTTGGTAACATTGTCCAGCTATACCTAACCAACCCATTGTACAAGTTGCATTTACTGTATCATAAATAAAAATGTGTTGTTTATTAGTTTCGGATGACGACTTATTGGTTGAGTTGCTTCCTCTCTCAGTTATATTTCTGACACTGATTCTGTCCGATTCGCAAATAAAAGTCGTGTGACTCTCTTCGAGTTCGCAGGGGAAACGAACCCAGTTCGCTGATCCTCGTGGATTATTCAGTATCATCGCCGTACACGGCATATTGACGTCATTTATCGGTTGTTTTCTGAGATGAGATATCAATCCTTGAATTACTTCTGGTATCGTGTCGTTATTTGTAGGTTGATACCACTCTGTGTAGCTCAATGGTTTTCCATCAGTCCACGTGTAATAACCATTTACAAGCTGAAAATATAACCCTCAGACATTTACGAATGTGTTCCATGTGCAGGTAAGGTTTTGGCCTAGAATACAGTAATCTACCTGCAGTTTCAACCCAATCATCATTATGAACGCTCTCTGCGAATACACATCTAAGATGAGCGGCCTTGTAGAGAATAATGTTTTAATAGACATTATTTCCTGTTGTGAGTTGATACTGAGTAGATGTCCCGCGTATTTCTGTTTACAGTACAATTCAGCATTCTCCCAATTTAGACGTTTATCTCTGATGTATTTTACGCAAGCGATTCCCGTATTAATAAATCCTGTTTTACAGACATTTTCAATCTGCTTTATTGGTAACTGTTCCTCTAGTACGTACTGTATGCGAAATTTGGGTACTCGGTTTTTCACCTCGAAGCGCGTGTTAGTATTAATATAACTGTAAAACGTAACTCCCGGTTCGGCAAACGTTTCGCATAGTTTGATTACGTGTCGGGCTGTGCGTCTCTGGTAACCAACTTCCTGGACGAACGCGACGGACTCCAGTTTGTGTCTCGATTCCTTAATACACGACGTCTGTTCCATTGTTTTGATGACGAATCGGTAAAAGTGAATTCGGGTCCTTACATATCGGAAATTGATCAAGTATTCCAACGTAACGGATAACGGATTAGATGACCCTGGGTAGTTTGGTGACTGCACGATTCCGCAATCGCCTTCAGTTCGCTCCCACCAGTCAGTTATTACTGCATGTTTTCTCAATGTTTGGCAAATGCGCCGCAATTCGACGAAGTACGGTCTTATCCAGACATAATCCGCCCTCCGGAATGTGACAGTGTGCAGCACGAGACTGTTATTGAGACGCTGGATACTGAGACGCATTGCATGTCTACATGTTGTGCGCGATGTTCTGTTATCGCGCATGCATCCACCGATCTCATATTCGCTCTGTGATAATATGTGAATACTATGTAGTAAAACTGCTCGGTTTTCTGGTGTAATCCTGAAACAGCGTGACGTCTGCGGCATTGTAACCCGGTTTTCTCCTTCACGCATAGTATATCCATCACAGTCGGTCGGACGTAACTTTAAAGATCCGCTGGCCATCCGTTGCTTGCTTCGACTGTTATAAATATAGCCTACTACGATGACCGGGCCGCCTGATGAAATCAGACTGACGACACTTCGTCGATAACCCGACGAACCAGGACAATACGGACCGTATCGTCTAGCCGTGAAATTACCACCGTCGTATATGTAATATCCGGTATTTTCACAATTCACAGACACCATTTTCAATTGTAGATCTCTTTCGTAGATTTCAACTTTCCATGTGAATCTGTACAGGTTGACGCGATAATTCAACTTCCTTGTCGGAAATGGAAGCAGCGAAAAAAATGCCATCGACTTCGTAGACAGTTTGAATCTGTTGTCTATCTATATATTTGAGCAAAAGATTAATTCATTTCATTAGTAATCATAGCTGCGAATCTCCTTCGATGGAGTGTAAATATGAGTGCATCAATGATCTGATACCTACTCTGGGTAGAATGATGCGCAATTTAGACATCGATATTGGTTTCATTCTGAAGTCTATTCTAACAGTCGATTCCGCGATGTTCGGTCTCGTTAAAACGCACAGTATGACGAGAAAGCCGTCAGATTTGACACTCAGTGATTCCAGGTAGTTGTAACCGAGTAAAATATCAGTTCCTACAACGCGCAACGCTTCTAATTTATAAACACCAATGACGTCACCGGATATGACGAGAAAACGTGTCCAGTTGAAGACGACGTACTGTAACACCTGCACTGTGATAGACCAACAGTGTAAGTGTTTTGATCGAGTTATTACGTGTAAACTGTTATCATCGGGAATGAGCACTCCCGACTCGCTATTAGAGATCTGAATCAACGGATTAGATACGTTCCAATCTGATATTTTATAAATCTGTACTAAAAGTTTAGTCGTTGTTTTGCGTTGATTTGACACATAAATCAATGCCTTGTTTGTTTTGGTATAAAACGATGACGGCTGTTGTCCGCTCTGTGCACCTATAAGCGCTATCGGCTCACTGCTGATGTTCCAGCCTTCATAGATACGAAAATTCACCGCTGGATCGACGCCACCGAAATAATATAGTTTAAGGTCCAGATCAACGAATGTTAAATTCATAGCAAAACCATCCGGGATGCCGTTCCATTCGACGAACAGCTGACATCGGTGATGAAAGAACATCGTGAATTTGTATCCGGTCGATGTTTTCAATTCGTGCACTTTAAAATTCCAGATCCCGCATCCGTGGCTGATTCTCAATCGACTTCGATCAGAACGATATATGACATAAACCCGACTACCTCGTGCGCCATCGACGTTACTCTTAAACATCAACGAGATCGAATCGTTACGGCGAATTTCATGTTTTCCATCACCACAGAATCTGTTATCAGACTCGTAGACGAGGAAGTAATTATCACTACAGAATATTGACGGCTCGATATCGAATTTCGTTTGGATGAAGAAAGTTCCTGATAAAGAACTGTTGATGAACCAACGACATTCAACACCGCGCGTAAACGAAGGGTAATTCGGTGAAACGATGTAACCGGACGTAGAATCTAGCGGGTACCACGTGTTGTTACAAGACGAACTTACCGTCACAGACGATTCCTCGATAGAGTCTGCGCGATCAGCGCGCGCGATGCGAATTTGACAGACGATCAGCGACGAAATAAACAGCGCTCCCAGGCGCTGCTCCACACCGAACAACATCACTGCGACAGAATGAACGAAATTCATCAAGTTTCAAAGAATCTGTCATTGGTCGGATCATGATCCGCTTTCATCCTATCAGAAAATTCGCTTACCCGAGTACATATAACTAATAAATATATATATATATATATATATATATAACTACGTATATAGCAACGTTAACATCGAAACCGCTGTTGATATAGATCTTGGGTAGAGAGATCAAATAGCCGAAAATCCATAGAAGCAAAAACCGAAAAAAATCTCAATTTCTAATGAGTATATGAATTTATTCTAGCAAACGTTTTGAGGAGTTACATTTCCCCTCTTCAGGGATAGCGCAAATAATAACATTTTCATATATCTTTCTGGTTAATAATTTGATCAATATCTAAAATATGAAACGTGAATCAAACTCAATATCGTTTAACACAATCTATAATATTAGGTCCATGGATTTCCGTAGAGGACACACGAAATATTTTCGCAGATTTTATGCATGTGGCATCTTATGTGGGTGAAACGAATTCGAACGAAATTTCAGGGAATGTTGGGCAACGTCTGTTTTTTCCACATTCATTGCGTAGGAATTTTCATTCAACAAGTTGGATCTAGGTACACCAATCCTGAGTTGTATGATTTGTAAAGGACTGAATTAACGGTACATGGTCGATTTCGTTATGAAAAAGAATTATATTCGGTCAAATTGAAATATCTGCAATAGGTATTTTCTAGAGAATTCCATGCCTTACCTTGTGATGAAAACAAAAGAAAGTTTCTTTACTTTCAAAGATATCCCAAATCTGAATATTGCGCTAGATCTAAAGTTATATAGTAGATAAGGTTAGCTTAACTACAAATATAGGTCATGCTTTTTTGAACTGTAATGCATATCTCAGCATTTTCTAGAATCGAATGTATGGCTTAGATACTGAATAGATATTTCAGCAAGGCGCGTGATGTTAAACGCCTCGAGGCAGTTGCTGTAAAAACAGTCTAGCTTTCTGAATACGACGGCAGTTTTCACTATGTATCATGTAACCATATATATATATATATATGTATTCACTGGTTTCGTGCGCTGCGGTTCTTTTGTAAACCCGAGTTTAGTTAATGCATACATTACATTATCATTAAACTTGCAAATTCACATCTTTTAAACGAAGATGACTTTAATTAGCAGATTGCAAATTGTTTGGATGGACCCCACCATTAAATCCGCGAAATAACAATTAGAAAACTAGATTTGAATTTGATTCAATTATGTTTTCAGCAGATTGCAAAATATGTTTTGGATGGACAATACCGCTAACTCCTTGAAATAAAAGTTAGAAAAATAGAATCCAATTTGATTCAACTGTGTTTTGCTTCAAGGAAGGGAAACAGCGCGTGGGACGTGCGTGTCAGAATTCCGTTGATGAGTGGTCAACTAATTGAAATTGAAATTTATTTTCATTACGATGTAACATTATTGAACGATATAATAAGTATGATTACACGAAGAAAAATGTAACAGGA
Source organism: Tubulanus polymorphus (assembly GCF_964204645.1). Lineage (NCBI taxonomy): Eukaryota > Metazoa > Nemertea > Palaeonemertea > Tubulaniformes > Tubulanidae > Tubulanus > Tubulanus polymorphus. The sequence continues at coordinate 6,245,667 of NC_134036.1, forward strand.
TAATGGGGCTGTACAGAGAGACTGAAACAGTCTATCTAAGCCGTATCACCCAGAAGCATCCACACCACATTCATCACACTCACACATCATGCACACAAGTAATTAACAGGCGAAAAGTAACAGAAAAGTTGCTCATATTACACATTAACATAGGTTTGTATAGAATGAAAATTTACAAAGTGTTGAATAATGATTTATTGTAGGTACGCTTAAAGGCAGGTTCGCTTTGAATAGTTTGAATCGATTTAGAGTATTCCATAATAGGGGTTAGTTGATTTGTTCAGATTTCTATAACGATATCAGTGTGTGCATGTATGGAAAACGTGACTCGTACTTTCTTTGGGGTAAGAAAAACCATTCGTTGTTTTACGCGATGCAAACCAACGCACATTGAAGTAAATACATCTTGGAAAATTTGAAGCTTGGCCCGTAGAGCATGTAAAAATCTGGTGATTTAGTCCGGAACGTCCGCCGCATTATATAGCTAAGCCGTCCGACTACGTAGTTTTTTTCAAAAGTTATATACCGATATCTGAATTCATGAGGAGATATTTGCCAGTTCTTTTAATAAAACGTGCTGATTAACATATTCAATTGATCCAATATATCCATGAACTCATAATGTATATGGTCGGATTCGTATTTCAACGGCGAGTATTTGGAAAAACTTCCTGGGAAGCTTAAACAAAAATATATCATCATATGAACTTTATTTATCTTTTTTTAACCACAACTGTTTACAAATACATTATATATTTTACATTATGTTTAAATATGTAATAGATAAGGAATGCTTATTGAGACGAGGGAATATGATTAATAATTTGTAGCTATAGCCGAACATATTTGTATTGGAAAAAAAAGATATTTTACTGCTCTCTAGAGTCGCCTATTGAGAATAGAAAGCACGTGAAGAAGAATTTCATTGTTTTAAAATCAAAACCCATTTCCGATATAAAAGACTTGATTTTCCATTTGCTGCGCTAGCTTCTGAGGTGTATTGAAATCAATTGATGATTTATTCTAGGTAACAATACTAATGACAGTCAATTTTTGAAGTCGAACAAAGTCATCATTCGGGTGATGTCAAAATTGTGAGAGAACTGTTCTTTTGGTTAACTTGTCTTATGTAATTATCCATTTGAATATCTCTACTAACTACCGACGGCACACGAGTATAGTAGTACAGGGACTGTTTAGATAGTTGTAAACGGAGAAATCTCTTTGTACTGGAGCTAAAAGAAATCGTCTCTTAGATTCTAGGAAATATTAACCCTTCGAAAAAAGACCAACGGCATTGTAGGCTCTAGCAATTGTATCACTCAAAGCGAACTGTTTTATTACGTTTTCAGAGTTGAATTCTCGTTAGAAATTGGAGAAAGAAGACATTTTCGAGGCTGGATTTGATACGCATAATGCAAGGAAGGAAAAATGATGTTTTTGGCAGAATATTTTCCCCCGCGATATGAAGTACTAGCGGTCTGTTGTGGTTATATAGCTTGAAACGACTAGTGCCGCGTGGTTTGCGCACGCAAAGGTGAGCCTACGATTTCTGATATAATTTGATCACGCATCGAGTTCATGCTCACGGCACCGGTTCCTAATTCGAGACTTAAGTCCGAAATTTGTCTTGACAGCATTTACAATTAAATGTGCATTTCATTCTAAAGTCTTTCGATTGACTATAGAATTAATGTTAACTTAAACTGGTCTGCAGTCTGATTTAACTAAGGAACCGGCCCCTGAAGTCGTGTCTTTTTATTTGGAATGACCACCCATATTAGTCGACATCGCTGCAGATGTCTGAAATATATCTAGTATTTTATTTGATAGGGTGTAATATCTACGCGGATTCTGCGAAATCGAACACACATTTTTACTAGACAAATTTTAGCCCGCTTCATGTATTTTTTATTGCTGGAACCTAAACCGTGACTTAGTGAGTTTCGGTGTGGTTTATCATATTATCATCTTTAGTAAAACCAGCCTATATAAAGGCTTACAATACACACAATATCATGTTAAATTACGAGACCCTGACGGTCGTAAGGACGCCCTTTTTAACCAGATAAAACATATTTGATAATTTAGAAATTTGTAAGAATGAGACATATCTAATGATATAGCAATCATATAGTCTCCTAATTGAAAAAGATTGACGTGATATTCCGACATAAGAACACGTTCATAATACACGTAACACACAATGTGCCTTACTGATCGGGAACTTTTCATCTTAGAACGCAACTAATACCCCGGTTAACTAAGTGATTTGTGCAGATTTAAACTATTTCTATATTTAATGTACTCTTAAACCGTGATTATCGCGACGACTTCCATATTGATGCTGCTGTTTAACCGATAGAGCTAGTTTGTGAAAATGTGTTATTGTCGCATTTAATTTTATATTTGGATGTATTCATAATTATTTCGTGTTAATTGTCTTTGCGAACAGCGATGGATCAAATCAAACGGTTACCACTTAGTGAAATCGTCTTGTTAGCGCTAATGATTATAAAGAATAGCGGAAAAATAAATGATTGGATAGAAAAAAAGCCAAATGAAATACGTAGTAAATAAAACAACATTAACTAAAATTGAGCACTTCATACCAAGGCATGTCTCGTACTGAGAGTAACGACTCGAGAGTACTCGTAACGAACCAACGAACGAACGAACGAACGAACGAACGAACGAACGAACGAACGATAGTTTTGTAGATAGTTAATTAGAAACATCGTTTTGACTGACGACATTAACCAACCACTCTGTGCTATTTCATTTATCTGTTCGATGTTGCCTGCGTTTAGTTTTTGCACGTATGGATTTCATATCGATAGTCAGTATGGTGTAAAGAAGGGGATTGAGGGACGAGTTGATCGGTAAGAAAAGGACTGCCAGCCAAGCCGCCACCTGATTCGGAATGTCCACGCGGAGTACAGCGCAAAACTGAACGATAATTAACGGCAACCAGCAAAATAAATTACACAGATTTATTACCAAACTCCTACGTGCCAAAACTAGTTCTGTAGGGTCAATTCTGCCCGAACCAGACCTGCTTCCAGATACGAGTCTGTACATTTGCACATAAGTCGCTATTATCGTAGCGAGTATGAAGGAGTTGGCGAATGAAAAAATAGCGAATGAATATTGCCAGGCTTTGACATCAATTGAAATTAAATTCATTGGTAAACAAACTCCAGTTGTCCCATAGAAATTGTTTCCAAAGTAAGGGAGAGGTATAAGAGGAAGCAAAGCAATGGCAAACAAAACAATCCAACATGTGCAGCATAGAATGTACATATATCTCGGAGATGTAATTGGATTTCTCGAAAATGGATCGACGATATTTACGAATCTATGACGCGTCATGATGAGCAAAAATAATAATGAACCTTCACAAGAAGTAGATACCAGTACTCCACCCAGACGGCAAAACAAACTGTTCGTCCATGATTCAGAATGGAGAAAGTAAATACCTTTGTAAATATAATCGGCTCCAGCGATCAAAAAGAGATAGATAGACATCATGAAATCACACACAGCGATATTAATGATGATGATGTCTGAAGATGGATTTGAGGGGGAAAATCGTATCGCTTGAATACGAAGAGAAATGACAATTCCGTTAGCGATAAAACTGAATGAAGCGATGACCCAAATGATAGCTCTGAGCACTGTGTTACCCATCAGATCAGAACAGGAGGAAAATTGATCAGCTTCCGGGAGGCACCGGTCAACATTCGGAGCCATGCAGCAAAATTTGTAAGCATCAGACTTTAAGGAGACCAACGATGTCAGGTTGTTGAAAACATTTCTGTCGACAGAAATAACTTTGTAGTTGTTGGTTATATCAAGAATTTCAAGTGAAGTTAATCCAGAAAATGCGTAATGCGAAATATGATGGATTCTGTTATTGCTGATATTCAACGACTGTAATGTAGATAAACCTCGAAATACGTTTCTACCAAGCACCAACAACGAAAGTTCGTGAAGGTCGAGAACTTTAAGTGACTTCAAATCTTGGAAGGTATCGTCCTGTAAATGACGTATTGGATTTTCAGTAATCAATAACTCTTTCAAACTATACAAACCGAGGAATGTTTTTGCAGATAATGATGTGATGTTGTTGTGTGTAAGATCTAATATGTGTAGATTATGCAGGTTTGAGAACGATTAAGGTAAAATATTAGACAATTCATTGAAGGAGATGTTGAGCATGCACAAATAGATATATGAAAGGAATGTCGACGTGTCTAAGGTAATTTCGTTATTCGACAAAATTAAAACTCGAATTGATACCGAGAAAAGACCGGTAATGTTTTTTAAACCAGTATTTCTACAGTCGGTCAGATGACCTTGACACTTACAACCTCTCAGACAGGTGACGTTACAGAAAGCCTCGTCATCAGTTGTATATTTACAATTTACGACACCATCGCAAAGTTCAGATTGTGAAATACATCTCTTTTCGTGGCCACATTTAAACATTCCTGGACATGAAAATGTCTCGCAGTTTTGCTCATCTTCTGAATTAGGACAATCCGATTGACCATCGCACACCTGTCTGATCGGTATACAGTACGATGCTGGACATTTTACAGTACCAGCTGGACATTCAAATTCTTCACATCTCAATACGTGCTCAAGATTTCTACAAACTGGGAAATCATTCGTCATTCTTTCTAGAATACATCTGTGACGTCTTGAATAACAATGAGGAGAATTAAAAGAACATCTTTGTTCATCAGATTCCGTACAGAGATTTGTAAAGTTAGTCGTACAGTGGTTTTCATCATTACAATGGACCGTAGGATTCACTGTAATATTAGTAGTTGTTACTAATTCATCTTCTTCAAGGCTTCCACTACAATCCACAACACCATCCTGATACAACTGAGAACTGATACAATCTCCACTCTTACACAGGAACCCTTTACATTGTTCAGAAGTGCAACCGATTTCATCGGAGCCGTCTTTACAATTAGTGACTCCATCGCATCTGTTAGACCTACTGATACATTGACCACTTATGCACCGAAATTGTTCGGACAAACACGCGGGGTGAAAACACGAGTTCTCATCAGAACCATCCGCACAATGCTGTATAAAATCACAGAAACCACTTATGGATATAACCTGACCATCATTGCAATAAAACTGGCTGTGCAAATCAATATCCGTACAATTGAGTTCATCTTCACCGTATTGACAGTCGCGTCTGGTATCACATACGCGATGGTCACTGATACATCTTTGATCGTTACATTTAAACTGCCACGATTTACAACCACTTATAGAAGCTAACTCCTCATCAGTAACATTGTACGAACACAGAACAGAATGTGCTGTATCTGTCGCATTATCAAACTGGTTCATTATCCATTGAACTGATTTGACGTAAGTAATTTCATCTCTAGTAATTATTGGTTTTAAAACTAGTGGTCGGTTATTATAATTCATAAAAAGTATGGAGCTATATTGATGTTGAAAGCTAAATTTTGATATCAAGTTCATTGTTTCGTTATGACGGTGGCTATTTTGCCTCGGATTTCGAGACACATCTCCGTCGCCGTTTTTATATCTAAACCTCGATGTTTGTTCCAGTCTGTCAGTATTTGATAGCATTGTTTATTTATGCTAACCCAACCGAACACACAGCTCGCGTCATTGAAACCGGTTACATGAAACGATTTTTTACGTATCAGAATTGTGTTGTTTTTGGTTATATTTAACGTTTTAGCTGTTGTATTTTCGAAATCATCTCCTTCCGTTTCACAAATGAAACCCGTGTGCACCTCCTCGATTTCGCAGGGGAATCGAACCCAGTTCGCTGATCCTCGTGGATTATTCAGTATCATCGCTGTACATGGCATATTGACGTCATTTATCGGTTGTTTTCGAATAGAAGATATCAATCCTTGAATAACTTCCGGTATCGTGTCGTTATTTGTAGGTTTATACCACTCTGTGTAGCTCAATGGTTTCCCATCAGTCCACGTGTTATCACCAGTCGTCGACTATGAATACAAACATGAAAATCTTGAAAAACTTGAAAAAACGAGCCAGCCGACAGACTTTGTTTTGTTTTTAATGCGAATGAATAGCAGGTTGGCATTAGGAAGTGCTGTTCAACATACCTGTATCTTTAATCCAATCATCATTATGAGCGCCTTCTGTGAATACGCCTCATTGATCAGTGGTTTAGTAGCGAATAAAGTTTTAATAGAAATCATTTCCTGTTCTGAGTTGATACTGAGTAGATGTCCCACGTAATTCTGTCTACAATACAATTCAGCATTCTCCCAATTCAGGCGTTCACCTCGGATATATTTTACGCAAGAAATTCCCGAATCTTGGAATCCTGATTTACAGACATTTTTTAACGGTTTTACCGGTAACTGCTCTAAAACGTATTGTATCTTAAATTTGGGTATTCGGTTTTTCACCTCGAACCACATCCATATTTCAAGTAAACTGTAAAACGTAATTCCAGGCTCAGCAAACTTGTCGCATAGTTTTATTGTTTTTCGGGCAGCGCTCCTAGAAGTGGATGAATAACTCATTTCCTGGATAAACATGACGGATTCCAGTTTGTCTCGGGATTCCTTCATACACGACGTCTTTTCCATGCTTTTGATGATGAATCGATAAAACTGAATCCAGGTAAAGGCTTGCCAGAACTCAACTCTGTATTTCAATGTAACAGTTGAAGTTCCGGCAGATCTTGGGTAATTCGGTGACTGCACGATTCCGCAGTCACCTCCTTTTCTCCTGTCGATCCAGCCAATGTTTGAGTTAGTTTGGATTAATGTTTGGCAACTGCGCCGCAATTCAACGATAAGCGGGAATCTCCAGAACAGATTATTCCATCCGAACGTCACAGTGTGCAGTATGAGACTGTTATTGAGACGCTGAATACTGAGAGACATGAAATTTCTACATCTTCTGAGAGGTTCCGTATAATCCGGCGTGCACCCACCAATTTCATATTCGTTCTTTGAAAATACGTAAACTCTATGTAATCGAACTCGGTTTTCGGGTGTAATCCTGAAACAGTTTGACGTCTGCGGCACTGTCACCCGGTCTTCTCCTTCCCGTAGAGTATAACCGTCACATTCAGTCGCACGTAAATCTAAAGAACCAGTTACTCTCCACTTTTCTTGACTGTTATAAACATATCCTACTACGATAACAGATCCTCCTGATGTAATCAGACTGACGACACTACGTCGATAACCCGATGGACCGGGACAATACGGACCGTATCGTCTAGCCGTGAAATTACCACCGTCGTATATGTAAAATCCAGCGAGCTCGCAATTCACAGACAGCACCGGTAATTGAAGGTCGCTCTCGTAGATTTCAACTTTCCATTTGAACTCGTACATATTTACACGATACCTCAAAGTCCTCGTTGGAGCTGGTAGCAGCAAGTAGTATGCCAGCGACGCCGTTTTTAGTTTGCCAAATATCTAAATATTTTGCGATTTGTGGGTAAGATTTATTAATATTACCAATTTCATTTTATAGATGCAAATATCCCTCGTCGAGGTTTGCATTAAAGAGCATGTATAATTTGATACTAACCCGGGGTTTATAGATGCGCAATTTTGACATCGACATTGATATTACTATGAAGCCTATTCTCACATTCGATTCGGTGATGTTCGGTCTCGTTAGGACGCACAGTATGACGAGAAATCCGTCAGATTTGACACTCAGTGATTCCAGGTGGTTGGAACCGAGTAAAATATCAGTTCCTACAACACGTAACCCTTCTTGTTTATATACACCAATGACGTCACCGAATGTGCTGAGATCACGTGTCCAGTTGAAGACGACGTACTGTAACACCTGCACTGTGATAGACCAGCAGTGTAAGTGTTTCGATCGAGTTATTACGTGTGGACTGTTATCATCGGGAATGAGCACTCCCGAATCGTTATTAGAGATCTGAAACAACGGATTAGATACGTTCCAATCTGATATTTCATACATTTGAAACATAAGTTTAGTCGTCGTTTCGCGTTGCTCTGACGCAGAAATCATTGCTTTGTTAGTTTTGGTATAAAACGATGACGGCTGTTGTCCGCTCTGTACCCCTATAAGCGCTATTGGTTCACGGCTACTGTTCCAGCCATCATAGATTCGAAAATTCGCCGCTGGATCGACATCAGCGCGAGGAAATAGTTTAAGGTCCAAATCAACGAAGGTTACATTAATCGCCAAACCATCCGGGATGCCGTTCCATTCGACGAACAGCTGACATCCGTGATGAAAGAACATCGTGAATTTGTATCCGGTCGATGTTTTCAATTCATTCACTTTAAAATTCCAGATTCCGCATGCGTGGCTGATTCTCAATCGACTTCGATCATAACGATATATGACATAAACCCGACTACCTCTCGTGCCATTGACGTTACTCCTAAACATCAACGAGATCGAATCGTTACGTTGGATTTCAGGTTTACCATAACCGCATAATCGGTTACCAGACTCATGGACGAGAATAAAGTTATCATTGCAGAATATTGACGGCTCAATGTCGTAGTAAACCTGGACGTGAAAAGTTCCCGGTAAAGAACTGTTGATGAACCAACGACATTCAACACCGCGCGTTAACGAAGGGTAATTCGGTGAAACGATGTAACCGGACGTAGAATCTAGCGGGTACCACGTGTTGTTACAAGACGAACTTACCGTCACAGACAATTCCTCGATAGAGTCTGCGCGATTAGCGCGCGCGACGCGAACTTGACAGACGATCAGCGACGCTATAAACAGCGCTCTCAATCGCTGCTCCATACCGAACAACATCACTGCGACAGAATGAACGAAATTCGTCAAGTTTCACAGAATCTGTCATTGGTCGGATCATGATCCGCTTTCATCCAATCAGAAAATTCACCCAGCCGGGTATATATATATATCTGATTGGATGAAATCGGATCGCAGATTTTATGCATGTGGCATCTTATGCGGGGGTGAAACGAATTCAGATGTTGGGCAACGTCTATTTTTTCCACATTTATTGCGTAGGAATTTCCATTCAACAAGTTGGATCTAGGTACACCAATCCTGAGTTGTATAATTTGAAAAGGACAGAATTAACGGTACATGAGTGATTCCTCGATGAAAAAGAATTGTATTCGGTCAAATTAAAATATCTCTGCACTAGGTATGTTCTAGAGAATTCCATGCCTTACCTTGTGATTGATTAAAACACAAAAGAAAGTTTCTTTACTTTCAAAGTTATCCTAAATCTGAATATTGCGCTAGATCTAATGTTATATAGCAGATAAGGTTAGCTTAACTACATATGTAGGTCACGCGTATTTGAAATATTCTGCATATCTCAGCATTTTCTAGAATTGTACGTATGGGTTGGATACAAAATAGATATTGCAACAAGGCGCATGATGTTAAACGCCTCGAGGCAGTTACTGTAAAAACGGTCTAGCTTTCTGAGCAGTTTTCACTATGTATCAAGTATCCCTCAACAAGACATATATTCACTGGTTTCGTGCGCTGCAGTTCTTTTGTAAACCCGAGTTTAGTTAATGCATACATTACATTATCATTAAACTATCAAATTCACATCTTTTAAACGAAGATGACCTGAATCAGGAGATTACAAATGTTTTGGATGGACGCTACCATTAACTCCTTGAAATAACAATCAGAAAACTAGATTTCAATTCGATTCAATTATGTTTTTAGCAAATTGCAAAAAAATGTTTTGGATGGGCAATACCGTCAACTCCTTGAAATAACGATTAGAAAAATAGAATCCAATTTGATTCAACTATGTTTTGCTTCTAGGAAGGGAAGCAGCGAGTGGGACTTGCGTGTCAGAAGTCGGTTGATGAGTGGTCGACTTAGTTGATTTAATCAGATTTCTAAAACGATATCAGTGTGTGCATGTGTGCATGGAAAACGTGACTCGTACTTTCTTTGTGGTAAGAAAAACCAAGCGTTGTTGCTAACGGGATACGAACTAGTGCATCTAAAAGTAAATTGATTTTTGAAAATTTGAAACTTTGCCCATTGAGAGCATGTAACAAAATCAGGTGCCTTAGTCCGGAACGTCCGCATAATATAGCCGCCTGACAATTTAGTTCGTTTCAAAAGTTTTAAAGAGATAAATGCAGTCTTGAAGAGACATTTGCCAGTACTTTTAATTAAATTTGCTGACATATATGTTCAATTGATCCATTTATGTCCATGGATTCATAGTGTATATGGTCAGATGCGTGTTTCAACGGTTTGAAAAACCTCCTGGGAGGCTTAAACCAAAATATATCAACAACTTTATTTATCTTTTTTTAACAACAACCGTTTACAAAAACATGGTGAAATGTACAGTATGTCTGAAGATGTAACATATAAGGAATGCTTACTGAGTTCATAGAATATGATTAATAATTTGTAGGTATAGCTGCCGAGCCTATTTGCATTGGAATAAGATTTCTTAATGTTCTAGAGTCAGTGGAGAAAATAGGCATAGGTGAATTTATTGTTTTACTTCCGACTCCGTTTTCGATATGAAAGACTTGATTTTCCTTTTTCTCCGCTAGCTTCTGAAGTGTACGGAAATCAATAAATGATTTATTCTAGGTAACAATATTGAACACTTTTTGAAACTGTATGGGTAGATGCATTTATTATTCTGAGATTTCATGAGCTTAAATATCGCTATTGAAATATTACGAAAATTTTAAGCTAGCCTAGTGGGATAAGAAAAGGTAAATGAAAATATTTCGAGGAACGACCGAGCCTCGTTCCATAGGTCAACACTCAACAGACTCGAAACAATAAAAAACCGTCTACACTCTAAAGCTCTGTGAGTCAATTTTTTATGGCGAACAAATCTATACGGATAGTTAATTCTGTACTAGAGCTAACAGAAATCGTCTCCAGTAAGAAATACTAGCGATTCGAAAAAAGACCACGGCATCGTAGGCTTTTGCAATTGTATCATTCAAACCGAACTGTATTATTACGTTTTCAGAATTAAAATCTCGTTCGCAATTTGAGAGTCATTTTCCAGGATGGATTTCATATGCATAATGCGAGGAAGGCAACTAATGTTTTTGCCAGAAAATATGAACAACGATATGAACATCTAGCGGTTTATTGCGGTGATGTAGCTTGAGACGACTAGTGCGTGTGGATTGCGTAAGAAAAGGTGAGCATACAAATTCTGATACATATAATCATGCATTGATATTATTTTCACGGTGCCGGTTCCAAAGGCGAGACTTAAGTCCGAAAGTTGTCTTCACAGCATTTACAATTAAATGAGTCTTTCGATTGACTATATAACTAATGCTAACTTAAACTGGTCTGTCGTTTGATATAACTAAGGAACCGGCCCCTGAAGTCGTGCCTTTTTATTTGGAATGACCACCTATATTAGTCGACATCGCTACGGATGTCTGAAATATGTCTAGTGTTTCATTCGATAAAATCACTCGGATTCCTTGAAATCAAACAAAAATTTTCACTAGAAAATTTTAGCCCGCTTCATGTATTTTTATTGCTGGAACCTAATCTGTAACTTAGTCAGTTTCGGTGTAGTTTATCATATTTTCATCTTAAGTAAAACCAGCCTATATAAAGGCTTACAATACACACAATATCATGTTAAATTACGAGACCCTGACGGTCGTAAGGACGCCCTTTTCAACTAGATAAAAGCATATTTGACAATATAAAATTTGTAAGAATGAGACATATTCAATGACATGGCAATCACATACGTAGTCTCCTAATTGAAACATATTGACGTAATACTCCGACATAAGAACAAGTTCATAATACACGTAACACACAATGTGACTTGTTGAAGGAGAACTTTTCATCTTAGAACGCAATTAATACCCCGTTTATACCCGGTTAAGTAGTTGATTTGTGCAAATTTCAACTATTTTTGTATTGAATGCACTCCTAAACCACGTTGATCGCGACGGTTTCCATATCGATGCCACAGTTTAACCTATAGAGCTTTTTTGTAAAAATCTGTTATTACGCATTTAAAATCATATTCGGATGTATTCATAATTGTTTCTTGTTAATTGTCTTTGTGAACGGCGATGGATCAAATCAAACGGTTACCGCTTAGTGAAATCGTCATGTTCGCGTTAATGACTTTAAAGAATAGAGAAAAAGAATTGATTGGATGGGAAAAAAATGTCCAATGAAACACGCAGTAAATACAACAACATTAAACACAAATTGAGATTTGCTTTTATTTTATGAATTCAAACAACGTTTCGGATATAAGCTAATAACTTTATACTAAGGCGGGTTTCGAACTGTGGTATCGAGTACCATTAAATTCGGCTCCCTACTGGGACAGGTTGGACGTACGTATCTACTGAGCCAGTGTTTCGAACCGAACCAGAAATTCAAAATTTCCTGCGTAAGAATCGGATCGATTGATCATAACTATCAGGATTAAACCAGTGTCCGGGAGCGCACTTCTTGAAAACGACATCAAATATATTCAGTCTTTCAAAATATGCCTTCGTACTTCTATCTAACTGTTTAGTCTATCTTCAACGATAATGATGAAAGATACGTTCAACCCTTTCGTAACGTGGTATACGCGGTCTTCTACGTGGTACGCGGAAAATTCTTAGCACCGTATACAATTGCAATGACCTCGATGGGGGAGGGGGGGGGCGTAGTCTCTACGAGCGAATGGGATTGGCTGTGTTTGGGATATACGGGGAATTCCGGCGCTACTAAAATAATCATGGGAAAGCCATTAATGGCGACCGTTTCATTGGACTGGTGCCGTATATGTGCGAATCTTAAATGCTTATTGTTGGTGAGAATATATTTCACATATCGCCATAGGTATTGTTTCATCTTAATACCCGGTGATTGGTGATTGAGATCGAAATGAAGCGAACGTTCACTACACAAGGCCTCCACTTGCGCAAGAGTGCTTAACACTAGACTGTTGCACACACAAACACGCGCTCATACAGACTACTATATGGTGATGCTGTAACGCTGCTTGGCGCGTTCACGTTTGGTATGACAACAGGCTGAATAATCGTCGTAGCAGAAGGTGAGCGCCGTGTTTTCTGTTTGATTGAATTTGTAATAAATTGTAATTTCTTGTGATCTGAAAATACTAAGCAGCAAACTATAGGTATAGGTCGAGGTCTGAATATTGTAGTGGTAAATTCCAGGATTTAAAACGATCTAATACTACGCCCCGGTGTTTTAGCTTCTGCGGCCATACATTGGAAGAGGTTTCCAAGACTCAATATTCAGCCACCCTCTGAATATGTGACATCGTATGAATTTTATTTGAATATTTTTTCATATTGTGAAAAATATTTTTTCGAAAATATAAATAAGTTTCCCTGCCGCGCCTGCCTGTACCCTACGAAATTTTGGACGTAGACCATAAACAAATGTGTATCTTTGGTCTTATTTGACTACAAAATGATACTGTAAGAAAGATAAAATACAATATAAACTTCTAGAAATTTGAAGTCACGAATTAATAAGATTTTTCAAGCAATTTCAAGGAAAATTGATCAGCTTCAGGAAGGCACCGGTCAACATTCGGAGCCATACCGCAAAATTTGTAAACGTCTGACCTCAGTGAGACTAATGTTGTCAGATTGTCAAAAACAAACGGAAATAATTTTGTTATTATTGGTTATATTAAGAATTTCTAGTGATGTTAATCCAGAAAATGCGTCACTTGAAATGTGATAGATTTTGTTACTGTTGATATTCAACTTCTGTAATGTAGATAAACCCACAAACGCGCGTTCAGAAAGCATCAATATAAAATGATCTTGAATATCAAGAATTCGGAGTGATCTCAATCCCGAAAAACTGTTCTCCTGCAAATAATGAATCGGATTTTTAGAATTTCGGAGAATTCACGACAGATTAAAGGCTTGGCGTTGAAAAACATATTATTAGTTCAGCATATTGGGTGTTTTTAGGCAATCTTATGCCTTACTTTGTGATAGAAGTAACGATTTCTCATCGAAAAAGTCTGAACTTTGCACTGGGCCAAGTGTCTGTCGTGACTTAAGTCCAAAAGTGGTCTTAAATCATAAGACTGGTCTTAAGCCGTTAGGTCGGGTATATAATCAAGGTCTAAGATTGATCCTAAATCTAAGGCATTGACTGACATTGCGGATTAAGATAGAATGCAGCTGAACAAATGCATTCGTATTTGCCATATCTTGCTTATATCAACATTTAGAATTTCTAGAATTTCTCGAGAGAGATGCTGAGCAGATATTACAGCAAGGCGTATATATGTAAAACGCCCCGAGGCAGTTACTTTAAAAACGGTCTAAACTTTCTGTGCACGACAGCGGTTTTCAGTATATATCATGTATCCGGCTTGATCAAATACATCCCCAGTGATTTCGATTTGCTAGAAAACCAGCGAATAACTCAGATACAAATTACAATAACATTAAGGCAAAGTCTATTTCTCATGATATAAGATACACCTGAATGAGTAGATTATAAATTTTGAGGGTTGTGCAACGATTATCTTCTTGTTTCCGGCGAATTTGAAAAAAGTCGATTAGGTTGATCATTGTGTTTTTGAGCGATAAAGTTTTATTTCTACCAGGGAAAACTTTTGAGACTATGGTGCCAGTATTCGGTTGACAAGTGATTAGATTTATTAGTTTTTGAAATTCTTAGACCAGCTCATCGTGTGCGATTCATATTTTTACTTGTTTAAGGAAGGCAAACTAACGCACGCTTGAATTAAATCATCTTTGCAAAATAAATCGTTAATTGATATGTTTGGACGCTATTAAAATATGTACATATTCAGTCTAGTTATTTCTAGCTTAGTGGCGATTGCCGAGTGCTGCTCGCTGTTTAGTGAGCAAAACGGTTCCGATAAAATATCTGAAATTTATCCCGGTATTATGAGTACGTAGATGCCGCTAAGTATTGTAATAAGTTGGTCCAATCAATCTTCCAAATCAGGGCCTTAAACAACGCAATGCAATGTAAAAAGCGCAAAACAACACAATGTTAAATGTACTAAAATATCAGAAATACTTCTGGTAGTTTCTAACACCCTAGTACTTTGATAGTTTTTCATTGCAATATGTATAATCGATAATATTGTTTAATTGGGATCCGTAAAATCTACATTCAACTATTTCTGATTCGGATTAGCCGTCATTCGTGATAATATGAATAAACCAAATAATTGCGGAATAAGCGCAGTGTCTGATATTGATTGTCATTGTAATGCAATCAAATCATACATACGTTGAGCATTTGACGCGGTAAGGATTGTAGGTTTAGAGCGCTGCGATTCATGCAGTGAGTGTTTGACACGTGGATTGTGTTTACACAGAGGACAGCGTGCGCACTGTAGCAAAAGATGGCGGAAACTTTCTTGTGAAAAAATTTCGTCGAAGTAATGATTTAAAGGAGGAACTGGAAATGGCCATGAGTGCGTTGCAAGCCGCGGACGAAACGGCGTATCCTATTGATCTGACATTTTTAATTACGAATCATAAACAGAAAACAAGCCCATCATTGATTAATTTACTCGCACTTTTATTGAATCTAATTATGACACGGAGTTTGACGTCGGAGTTACAAATATCAATTCAATTCGAGTTAAGCTTTTTCTCAACATGCAAAACCTTTTAGGTAACCTGCCGACTGTGGTTTAGTTTCATAATGGGATATTACCCGAACAACCGCAAATTCATATCCCATTATAGGCCCTTATCGCCATAACGATTAGCTACAAAATCCGGCTATGCATTTTTTGTCGCAACAGTCAGAGCTATAGTAACAACTATCTGCTTTTTTCATGCAACGTCGAGAAAGTACGAAATTGAAAATGGAATTTTGAAGTGAAATAAGCTTTTCTTACTTAAGTGAATGTATGATTCCGAACCCAGAGCATATATAGAACCGGTAATGATCCCGACGATTGGGATCTTAGAAGCCACTCATTGTTGTCGATCATTTAGACGAACGAATGTATTTAAGAGTTGCATGTTCGTAAGATCAATATTTCAGGTCAGTTGAATGAACTACTTGCAAAACCAGCTATCCCGCCAGATGGCGTGATGAGCAGTAGATCGTTCGTTGTCAAAATTAGTTCATTTTCGATTCACTTTGAAATGGATTGTAAGACTCCCGAATCCATGTATTATCACAGGACTCGACAAATATGAAATACTTTCATTCTTATTATTAGATTTGGAGATTATCTTCATAAATAATTGATTCATTTAAGTGAAGAGTTCATTCAGATTTAATTGATTTGAAGAAGAAAATTGAACGCGACAAACTATCTACTAGCGAACCTAACGCATCCTCGCCTGCCATATGCGGAAACCTCGATTACCACATTAGCACACTACGGCTACCCCATTGATTCTAATCAGTATATGAGCATGTAATATTATCTATGAGATCTAATTCGTTGAATTAATTCGTTCGATAATCATCTACTTAATCGATAAATAACTACTAAATGTGAACTGATAATTACAAATTTTAATCAATGCGTATTATTCGTGGAATCGTACGAAATCGTGTATTGTATTCCCGGTTACTTACGTGCGTCTACAATGGCCACGGCACTGACGACAATCACAGCAACAGCACACATTCGAGTCATTAAATGAGCCAGCATTTTCGCGCCTAGAATTTTACTAAAATATTTGAAGCCATGGAAATTACAATATCCGTGATAAGACGATGAGCAAAAATCCCACAATGAATCAAAAAAGTTTATTTCAAAATTATAAATATTCCGGGTGATTGCCACCACCATCTTCAGTCTAAAAAAATAATTTAAAAATTACCACTCGAAATATTTCTAATTTCAAATAAGCTTTTTAGATTCATTCATATATTGTGGGATTTTAACTCATGAATGATATCTATTAGCAATCACAAATTCTGATTATGCAAAAACTTTCAACGGGCTCTCAGTTAATGAACATTTTGTCAGGTAATGTACCAGGTTTAGATATATGCAGCTCTCTGCATATAACGTGTTTTCTGTATTTCTGGTTTGAATGCTGTTCCATAAGTTCATTCTTTTTTAATCTATTGTATCGTATCGTCCTTGCAATCAAAAGGAAAGTACGTTGAAGCCCAAATTTATAGGGTGCATATATAAATGAAGGTTCCAGCGAGAAACATCAAACTAAAAGGTAAAGAGGAAATCTCGCTGATATCCGTAACCGTTTGTTCACATAGAATAATCGCGGCTCGTTGTCGAAAATTCAAATGAAAAGCGTAATTGAAATGATAAAGAGCTGAATTTCTGATAAGGCATCGCATTGACTGGAACGGGAACGGTGTTTTCACTCTCCGCATCCTCGTTTAGACCCTATCTTAACCCAAATACCATCCGAGCGAAATTGACAAAATCAGGACTCGCCATAGTTTAGACAAGCGTCGCTAGAATCTATTCTTTTTATGAAATTGACGAAATAATTAATCTGCGTTTTTATGTATTTTGTTTAATTCTATTTCTTATTTCAACATTTGATCGTGAAAAATATAGATTTGAATTACCGGTATTTTATCGACGGACCTACCTCAGTCGCTTGTTCTGACGTATTCAACTTTTCGAATCGAAAATGTCTCGTTTTCCCGAGCTAGCACAGTCGACGAATGAATAAAACACATCGCGCGTAAAATAGTATACGTGTTGAAATAGAAATCGAAATTATACAGATATACTACACACAGCTCGATATAGATTGAAACTCGCGTCGATGTGTTTGTTCAATCGATAAGCACCCGGCTCTTCAAAATCGATCCACGCGCATCACCATCTGACTTCACAATGATCCATGAGTATAATGTTTCGAACTTACGGGATATCATTATGTATATTTAAATCAGCTGTCGCCTTTCATAATTTATGAATATCAATTTTTCATATGCTGTTTGAGTATTTTCGCTCATGTCCGGTGAATACCTACACAGAACGCATCATTCTGACTAGAAACAGGTCTTAAATTGCGATTGAAAGTGACTATTGAATCCGATCGATGTTTCTTGATTGGAGGTTTCCTACGCGTGTTTTGTCGGCCACTATGTGCGGTCCCCACTGCCGTCCTCCCCAGGTAGGGATTCGAACCTGATGGCGTCGCTACACTCGGCCACGGCACGAACCCCTGCCACAATAGACCGAATGCGGCACCGATCAGATTGTTCGTTGTATAATCACTAAAGCAAAGTTCACGGAAGAACTATCGATCGGAAAACCCGGACTAAATTGGATAAAACGGGTTTTCTAATTGGCTAATATTGTAATCATCTAAGCTGCGTGTGCATCTGTACACTCGGTTTAGTGTGGCAGGGTTTCGTACCGCGGAAATCTCGATGCCATCAGGTTCGAATCCCTGCTGGGGGGGGGATGCTGACTGCCGAGTAACTATCGTAGACCTCAGTAATGACATCATGTGCAAATACATCGTGTACAGTGGTCACGCTATTGCGTCATATTGACCGTCATCTGGTCATAGATGACTAATTTCGCCCGAGTGTACTGGTCTGCAAAGTCTTGGAGAAATGATTCTGCCTGAATGAGATCCGCCTTGTTAACTTCTCCGGTGTATATAGTTGAAAGAACTGCTAAAACTGAATCGTTTGCTTTTATTTGATTAACTGATTTGCATATATTTGCATAGGCCCTATATTATATATTCATCATAGTCAGTCAGTAACCTGACTGTGATTTAGTTTTATAATCGCATATTTCCCAAAACCACCGCGAGTAATCCGATTGTAAACCCAATTTTCACCGACGATAAGCAACAGTTTGCCTGGTTACATTTGCCGCTGCAACACTCAGCATCGTGGGCGCAAAGTCCCAAGTTTGTGCAACCTATATTTCATAATAGAAACAATAAATTCAAATAGAATTTTGATGTGAAAAAGAGCTCTTAAAAGCGAAGAAATAATTGACTCGCTATCGTTCGAGTCTATACGTTCATTCGTTAAACAAATACTCAATGTTAACTGATGAATGCAAATTTGTGTATTTTATGCAAGACATCCAATGACATTCTTATCATCTGTCCAGTCGTTACTCACCCGCAGCGATAGATCTAAATCTAGAAGTACATAGAATATAAACAGGTGGTTTGCAGGCCCGTGTCGAGCTTTTCTGAGGGGCACGTCTATTTCAAGAAAAACGTTTTTCCCTGCAAAGTGCCACTTAACAGTTAAAAAGGACAAAAACGCTTTTCATCTTCCAAAAAAAAAACACTTGAAAATTGTATGAAAAATTTGCAAAATCTTGACCCAAATTGTTTTTACACTGACTTTGAAGAACACTTTGAAAATTAAAGGGGTTTCGTTCGCTTCCCCCGGACCCTAAACCAAATTAAGTAAATGAAAGAAGTGACAGGAAGGATAAGCCTACACTGTTCCTACTGATCCCTTACCTTAATTTCTTCCCATTCTTAAAAAACCCAAAAAACATCCTCCCAACGACTCGCATAATTAGTAGACATTTGCATCTCATTAGTTGAGACTAACGTTTGCCGAAAATCTAACTTAATATGATGAGAAAGATGAAATTTTACTTCTGTCGTCTTTCTGATGTGATATATGCTGCATGTTAAAGTGTATATCGCTTTATCGATGGACAATCAACGGCCGATTACGAATGATGTGGATTTGAGTATTTCTTGAGCATAAGAGCTTTTCTTACCTTAGTCGCTTCGTTCAACGTAGCTTTTTCAACGTTCGAATAGAGAATATCTCGTTTTCTCGAGTCAGGGTCCGTCGACGAATGAATATAACACATAGGATGAAGCGATCATTTATACGTTCTTAAGACATATTCAAAAAAATTCCAACATTTGCACAGCTTAATATTAGTTACCCCACTAATGTTTGATGATTCTTGCAAGCTGAATCGATGCGAAACCGAAAACTTTTAAAATCGATCCTCGCTCATCACTATTTTCTCACACAAACCATGCGTATATTTCTTTTTGTCATTTGGTCTCGCAGGAAATAATTCTTTTCATATATTAACCTGTCATATGTAGCCAGCATCACCATCATCGCCTTCATTGTCACCACCACCTTCTCCAGCATCACCATCATCACCTTCTCCAGCATCACCACCGCAATCATCACATCAACTTCCCCAGCATCACCATCATCACAAATCAATTGACTATCAATTCAAACTACGTCATCATCGTCGTCATAACATCCACCATCACACACTCATTATCATAATCACTCTCTCCGCCATCTCCACCATCCCAACCTCCACCTATTGAGCGAGTCATCTAGTCACCCAATCGTCCGGTTAATCAGTCGGCTACGAATATACTTTTTAATCGGATTCTACGCCTGGGTCGAAGAAAACCACTCACAGAAGTGATCTTAATGGATGGTGCAGCAAAGCGCGTGAAATTCACAAATTCTCACAAATCCAGCGACGTTTTTTTTTCTTGAGCAGACCATACGCACTTTTCGGAACTAGTTCATTAATGTCAATTTCACTCTCATCCCTAACTAATCTCTTTGCCCCCGCCTCAAATCGAATGTACTTACACCATTAATTTATAAAATTCAGCAAAAAACATATGTTTTTAGAGTGTAAGGGTGTCGTACAAGCTCGATTATTAAACCGCGAGCTTCAATTATGTATATTATATCAACAAGCAGCTGACTTATTCCTATTCATTTTGTCTAACCAATAAAGCGCTTGATGTATAACCACCTGCTGCGATAACGTTTCGAGTTCCTGAAATTTGCGCCCGAAAAATGATCATCGTGAATAGAAAAGCAAACACTCTACTACACGTTGTTCTAAACGTCCCGTTACTATAGGCGTTCTAACGAATACTTTACAACTAACAGCGGCAGTTGTTGGCAGGACGTACGAATCCAGTATAGGTAAAGTAAGTATGAATGCAATAGAATAGAAAGGATGCGATACGTATGACATACATCAATACCTAGATTATGAATCTATACAAAACGAGGTTTCACAGTCGAATCAGTTAACATCTATTCGACGGGGGCCAGTTGCTCAAAGGTTGGTTGAAGCTTTCGAGTTAATAGGTGACATAGAGACAATCATAAGTTCATTATTGTTATGACAATATTCGTAGAGTAGCCGTGTTAACCAGGTTTAAAATACGTATAGGTTACTGTATAATACTGTATAGGTTAACTGTTTATTTGACGCATGAGCTTTCGTTTCTAATGAATAGAAGCTTCATCACTCATTCACCTGATGAAGCTTCTATACATCAGTAGCGAAAGCTCGTGCGTCAAATAAATAGTTAACCTATACAGTACTACTCGTCTCGTTACTTATTATTATTATGGTATTCTATCCGGCGATTATCTTCGAGCATGTTTTTAACGTGTAGCCCCTGGTTTGTTTCATACAAGACGAATTATTTCGTTCATATTCAAGTTCGGTTGATGGGTAATATCGATGTTCTCCGTTTCTAGTTCGATTTCTAGGCGATGAAAATGCTTGCTTATCTATTAACTCGCGTATATGCGATCGTCGCGATTGTGGTCACTGTTGCGTCATTTGCGGAGGCATGGGGTGAGTGGTCACGACTGAGAATTTATTACAGAAATTTCCATCGGATTCATCGGAGGAAAGAACCTAAAAAACTATGTTAGACATTTCAAAACCCATCGAAATTTAGCGAAAAGTGTCCAAGTATTTAATGCAGACATTTTTGCACGGCATTTTACTGAGTAATTTTTCATAGAAATATATCACGATCAAGTGATTAGACTTACGTATTCCAAATTATAAAAAATAACCTTTCAGATAACCTCTCATTTGTTCCCGAATATTTTCTAAAAAAGGTATTTACTTTTGGGCTATGGTAAAATAAAAAGCCGGCTCTGATTAATGCGAATTTAGTCGAGGGATTGAAATGGGATAAATGCTTTGCGTGCGGGCGTCTATCAACCCTCAATGCTAACATATCGCTCACTCGTCTAAATGGATCTACCTGAACCCGGGCTTAATAATAGAATTTTGTAAAACACTGTTGTTTTTGAATGTAAATTTCGTTTCTTTTGGTCATATTTTAGCTTGCGGCTCCATAGGCCAATCGTGTAAGGCTTCCATCGAATGCTGCGACCCGAACCCTTGTCAAAACTCGGTGTGTACACCGTACGCGGGCTAATCGTAGATGGTAAGCTGTTGTAATCGGATCGTGGTGTTTGTCGAAATATCCGATTATGAAACTGAACCGCAGTCACGATACCGACTGACTGTGAAAAAGCTCGAATAGAATCTATATTTTAACTGCGTAGTGAGATCTGGTCTTATAATCAAATCCAATAAAATGAAAGTAAATAAATCAATATGAGAGTCGTATCAATAATGCGCCGTTTCATCATCAGTCATCGATATCGTAGATCCACGTTTTTACTTAAACTCGAAAAGCACGACGTAAAAGTCCGATGCAGCTATATGGTCCAAACACATTGCACACGTGACGATGTTCGGTGTCGTTGCTGCTCTGTATATTTGGGAATACATAAAAAGGTCTTCAAAAACAGACGAGTGTAAACCAGTAGAGTGTGTTCCACCGTGTCAGTAAATGTCCCCTTTTCCCCCGAAACTTCCGCACTAAATTCTTAAAACCATTTTTCAGAACTAGGCCAAGTGCGCTCAAATTTACCCAACTAATGAAAACTAAAGGGAAACAACTCAAACAACTTTCTCAATTCATCAAAACTGCTTCCAAATACCTTTAAGCCATCTTTGTATATGTCGTTGTATAATTGATTCTGTATGTATTTTCTATGTGTGTGTGTTAAGTGCGTCTGTGTATGTTAATCACTTGTTAATTATCTGTTTATACGTGAAGCGCATTATTCATTGTTTTTTCTTTACTTCGATTTTGTTTTTTCGCTCTAAGCAATTGTATTTTGTCGAGCAATAAAACATATTCTATTCACCGATGATAGAAAATTAAAAATAAAACAATTTTGTTCTGGCGTTTCGGGAGGATTACGTACTTCCACCTATCTTCAGCGATTTATTAGACAATGAGATACGAAAAAAATATGGTTATAATTGTTTTTTTTTTAAATTTACATCGTTAGTGAACCAACTATAATCCAGACCTAAAATACTTTCAACTATCTACGAGTGTAAACCAATTTGGAGCATCTTAGATTGTATGGTCTGGTCAGTGAGGTCTGATATGTGTGGATATGGCTTTTTGATGCGTTATCTCAACACGTAACAGCCATTAAAAGGCACGAGATACAGTCACGTGAAATGAATAAATTCGACAACAAATATCATTAAATGAAACATTCGAATTTTTTTATAACAACGTTTTGCATAAAACTACAATATACAAACTATCTATAATGTATACACTACGGCGGGGGTTCGGGTTCCTGCTGAGCCAGGTTGGGCGTGTCTACTGAGCTAGAGTTTCGCGTAGGATAAATATTTACAATACAGTATTAGCTTAATCTGTAAATTCAGGAGTATACCACTGACCAGGGCCTATACTTTGAGGACAAAATAATCACTAGGATGCATCATTCACAGTCCATCGAAGTGTATCGTATACACACTTTTATCTCACTTCGTATTCTGTATTACAACGATAATGATGATTAATACATTTCCTAACGAAAAGTGAACGTTGCATGTTTCGATACTGCGGCATAGGAAGAACAATTACCACGAATTTTTCATTATTAATGAAGAATTAGTCATCTTGCCGGATAGACACATAACAGCTGGACAATTTATTTCGGTTGGCATCGTGGGTTGTGGATGTGGGTGCCTGACCTGAATGACAACGATTGAATGTCGATTCTATAGGAGTGACGGCTATCCGACCTGATAAGTTTTACTTCACGCAATTATCATTGACATATTAATTAATGATATATCAAACAATAGATCGACTCGAGATTATTGAACGTGAATAAAACGGTGAAAGTCGAACGGAATACTTATCGCAGTGATATTTAGTGCTGAGCCTATTACTATAAAACTGAGCGAATTTGGACAAATGACAATATTTTCACACAAATCATATCGCGCGGGGAGGGTATTTTGACAATGGTAACCCAATATTGCATAATTCATAAAAAAAACGATAGGCTAGCTGTAATGCCCCTTAGGGCTCTTGTTTATGCCCTAAAATCAATTATCCCCATCAGAAAATGCTTTCAGAAATCAGAAAACTGTTTAAACTGGCAATATAACTGTTTTAACTGGCAATATATTCTAATTATCTTGCGCTGGGTAAAACTGGAGGCATCTATCTATTTTTACGGTGTTGCCTGCGTTTCGTTTTTGCTCGTATGGATTTCATATCGATAGTCAGTATTGTGTAAAGAAGGGGATTGAGGGACGAGTTGATCGGTAAGAAAAGAACCGCCAGCCAAGCCGCCACCTGATTCGGTATTTCTACCCGTAATACGGCGCAAAACTGAACGATAATCAACGGCAGCCAGCAAAATAGATTACACAGATTTATCACCAAACTCCTGCGCGCTAAAACTAGTTCTGTAGGGTCAATTCTACCCGAACCAGACCTGCTTCCAGATACGAGTCGGTACATTTGCGCATAAGTGGCCATTATCGTAGAAAGAATGAAGAAGTTGGTTAATGAAAAAATAGCGAATGAATATTGCCAGGCGCTGACATCAATTGAAACCAAATTCATAGGAAAACAAACTCCGGTAGTGCCGTAGTAATTGTCTCCAAAGTAAGAGATCGGTGTAAGTGGTAGCATTGCAATAACACACAAAACAATCCAACATGCGCAACAAATGATACACGCATATCTCGGAGATGTAATTGGGTTATCAGAGAATGGGTCTACGATATTTGAGAATCTATGACGTGTCATGATTAGTAAAAATATCAATGAACCTTCGCAAGAAATAGTGACCACGACTCCAGCAAGACGACAAATCAAACTGTCCGTCCAGGCTTCCGAATTGAGAAAGTAAATACCTTTGTAGATATAATCAGCTCCAGCGATCAGAAACAAATATATAGACATCATAAAATCACACAGAGCAACATTAATGATGATGATGTCTGAAAATGGATTTGAGGAGGAGAATCGAATCGCTCGAATGCGAATAGAAATGACGATTCCATTAGCGATGAAACTGAATGAAGCGATCACCCAAATGATAGCTCTGAGGACTGTGTTACCCATCAGATCAGAACAAGAGGAAAATTGATCAGCTTCGGGAAGGCACCGGTCAACATTCGGAGCCATGCAGCAAAATTTGTAAGCGTCTGACCTCAGTGAGACTAATGATGTCAGATTGTCAAAAACATGTCTGGGGACGGAAATAATTTTGTTATTATTGGTTAAATCAAGAATTTCGAGTGACGTTAATCCAGAAAATGCGTATCGTGAAATGTGATAGATTTTGTTACCGCTGATATTCAACGACTGTAATGTAGATAAACCCACAAACGCGCGTTCAGAAAGCATCAATATAAAAAGTCCTTGAATATCAAGAATTCGGAGTGATCTCAATCCCGAAAAACTGCTTTCCTGCAAATAATGAATCGGATTTTTAGTTACGAATAACTCCTTCAAACTGTACAAACCAGTGAATGTATTTGTTGATAATGATGTTACGTTGTTGTATGTCAGGTCTAATGTATGTAGATTATGCAGGTTTGAGAACGAATTCGGTAAAATATAAGTCAATTCATTGAAGGAGATGTTGAGCATTCGAAGATAAACATATGGGGATAATGTGAACACGTCCAAGATGATTCGGTTGTTCGACAATATCAAAACTCGGGTTGATGCCGAGAAAAGTCCGGTAATATTTGTTAAACCAGTATTTCCACAATCGATAAAGTTACCTTGACATGTACACACTCTTGGACACGTGACCTTACAGTAAGCCTCGTCATCAGTTGTATGTTTACAATTTGCGACTCCGTCACAGACCTCAGATTGTGGAATACATCTATTTTCCTGACCACATTTAAACATTCCCGGACATGAAAATGTCTCGCAGTTTTGTTCATCTTCTGAATTAGGACAATCTGATTGACCGTCGCACACCTGTCTGATCGGTATACAGTACGATGAGGGACATTTAACAGTACCAGCAGGACATTGAAATTCTTCACATCTCAACACGTGCTCGAGATTTCTACAAACAGGGTAACCATTTGTCATTCTCTCTAGAATACATCTGTGACGTCTTGAATGACAATGAGGTGAATTGAAAGAACATCTTTGTTCATCAGATTCCGTACAGAGATTTGTGAAGTTAGTCGTACAGTGGTTGTCATTATTGCACTGAACCGTAGGATTCACTGTAATATTAATATTTGTTACTAGTTCATCTTCTTCGAGGCTCCCACTGCAATCTACGACACCATCCTGATACAACTGAGAACTGATACAGTCTCCACTGTAACATAGGAATCCCTGGCACAGTTGAGCGGTGCATCCTATTTCGTCGGAGCCGTCTTCACAATCAGTGACACCATTACATCTATCAAAACTGCTGATACATTGTCCACTTTGGCAGCTAAATTGTTCAGATAAACACGGGGTATAAAAACACGCGTTCTCATCAGAGCCATCCACACAATCCTGTATGAAATCACAGAAACCACTTATTGATATGACCTGACCATCATTGCATTCAAACTGATTTTGTAAATTAATATCCGTACAATTAAGTTCATCTTCACCGTTTTGACAGTCGTGTCTGGTATCACATACGCGATGGTCGCTGATACATCTTTGATCGTTACATTCAAACTGCCACGATTTACAACCGCTTATAGAAGCTAACTCTTCATCAGTGACATTGTGTGAACACAAAACAGAACGCGCTGTATCTGTCGCATTATCAAACTGTTTCATCGTCCATTTGACTGATTGAATATAATTAATTTTATCTCTCGTGAGTATTGGGTTTATAACTTGCAGTTTTTCATTAGAAGTCACCATTAGTATTGAGCTATATTGATATTTGAAATGAAATGTTCTTATCAAGTTCATCGTGTCGTTTTCGGAGTTATCGGTTATCACAGCGCCTATTTCACCTCGTATGCCACGACACATCTCTGTTGCAGTTTCCATATCTAAACCTCGATGTCTGTTCCAATCCGTCAGTATTTGATAGCATTGTCTATCCATGCTTACCCATCCAACCGTGCAGAAAGGTTTGTCCCGTATCAATAATGTGTCGTTATTTGTTGAATTTATCGTCCTCAGTGTTTTATTTTTGAAATGATTTCTTTCCGTTTCGCAAATGAAACTCGTGTGAGTCTCTTCGATTCCGCCGGGGAATCGAACCCAGTTCGCTGATCCTCGTGGATTATTCAGTATCATCGCTGCACACGGCATATTGACGTCATTTATCGGTTGTTTTCTAAGAGGAGATATCAATCCTTGGATAACTTCTGGTATCGTGTCGTTATTTGTAGGTTTATACCACTCTGTGTAGCTCAATGGTTTCCCGTCAGACCACGTGTAATAACTAGATCTAGCCTGGAAATTTAAGTGGCATATATATTATTATATGTACATCATATATATCATTACATGTAATCTGTTGCCATTAGTAGTTTTTAACGAGCTCATCTAAAAATCTACCTGCAGTTTTAATCCAACCATCATAACGAGCGCTTTCAGCGAGTATGCTTTACGAAGAAGTTCCGTGGCAAATAATGTCTTAATAGAAATCATTTCCTGTTGTGAGTTGATACTGAGTAGATGTCCCGCGTACTTCTGTCTACAATACAATTCAGCATTCTCCCAATTCAGACGTTTATCTCTGATGTATTTCACGCATGAAATTCCCGAATCTAGAAATCCTGATTTACAGACATTTTCAAACTGTTTTATCGGTAACGACTGTTCTAATATGTATTGTATTTGAAATATCGGGATCTGACCTTTTACCTCAATTTGCAAATCCGCATAAGTAAGACTATAAAATACAAGACCCGGTATCGCGTTATTGTCACATATTTTACTTTGGTGCTCCTGCGATTGGCCGGGGCCTGCGGTGATGAAACGTTTGACAACTATAGGGTCAAAGCTATGCCCTTCTCTCTTCGCACACGGTATCTTTGCGATAGATTTTATTATGCATCTAAAGTATAACATTTTATATCTCCTTCGAATACGTATTTCATATGACAGTAGTTCATTGGTTCTATCCGCAAATCCTGGGTACATTGGTGACTGAATCATTCCACACGTTACCACGACGTTACTTTGTCGTTCCCTTATTTTCAACAACCGTTGACATTTACTCCGTAGTTCAACTAGCAATGGAAAGGTAATGAATGCTTGATCATAAGATACACGAACAGTGTTTAACACAAGACCGCTATTAAGGAACTGGCTTCTCAACCGCGTGTGACAGTGTCTGTATGGATAGTGATCCTGAAAACATCGGTCAACTTGATATTCATGCTCCGATAATATGTTAATGTATCTTAGAGGAAGGCGTCGGATTTCGGGTGTAATCACGAGACAGTGTGACGTCATATTGATCTGACGTTCTCCTTCCTTTAAAACATACCCGTCACAGTCGGTAGGACGAAATCTGAGGTGTGAATGATCATCGACTGTTAACTTACCCTCCCAGCTATAAGCGTATCCTACTACGGTAACCGATCCACCTGATGTAATCAGACTGACGACTGATCGACTAAAATCATTACCGGGACAATACGGACCGTATCGTCTAGCCGTGAAATTACCACCGTCGAATATGTAAAATCCAGCTCGCTCGCAGTTCTGTGATAAAACTGTTAGTTCCATATTCTCTTCATAGATCTCAGTTTTCCATTTAAACTCGTATCTAGTGACGCGATATCCAATTGAGTTCTTCCATGCAGTTGGGAACAGTGATGTTGTTCCAATGGACCATATTTTGTTTACAAATTCCTGACATGAATAAATCAATATGAAACTTTTATTTGTTGATTATCATATTTAGATACAAATTAACCTCACATGTGTACTCACCCGAATATTCTCAACGTATAAATCTTTAATCGAAAAAGATTTGATTTTGTAATTTATTTCAAACCTCACATCGTCGTTAAGTGTTTCTTTCAAAACGCACAGTACGACGAGGAATCCGTCAGATTTAACACTCAGTGATTGCAGGTAGTTGTAACCGAGTAAAATATCAGTTCCTACAACGCGTAACCCTTCTAGTTTATATACACCGATGACGTCACCGGATGCGATGAGATTATGTGTCCAGTTGAAGACTACGTACTGTAACACCTGCACTGTGATAGACCAGCAGTGTAAGTGTTTTGATCGAGTTATTACGTGTAAACTGTTGTCATCGGGAATGAGCACTCCCGACTCATCATTAGAGATCTGAATCAACGGATTAGAGACGTTCCAATCAGATATTTTATAAAGTTGAACGACAAGCTGTGATTTGATTAAAATTTTATAGGATACTAAAGTAGCTCTGTTCGTTCTAGTATAAAATGAGGATGGTGGATGTCCGGATTGTTGGCGTATAAGACCTATCGGTTCACTACTGGAGTTCCATCCGTCGTGAATTTTAAATGGTGTCTTGACGTAATACCGTGATTTGAGATTGATGAGGGTTAGAGTCATTCCTAAACCGTCTGGCATTCCTATCCATTCAAGAAACATTGTACAAAAACGAATGAATAAATTTAATTTGTATCCCATTGGTGTTTTTAATTCATTAACGTTGAGAAATGAGTTTCCACAGTTGCCGCTGATTCTCAATCGGCTTCGTCCATAACGATACATGATATAAACCCGACTTCCTCGAGCACCATCGATGCGGCTCCTAAACATCAACGAGATCGAATCTTTGCGGCGGATTTCATGTTTTCCGTTACTGCAGAATCTGATATCAGCCTCGTAGACGAGAAGGTAGTTATCACTACAGAATATTGACGGCTCGATGTCGTAGTAAAATTGGACGAGAAAAGTTCCCGGTAAAGAGCTGTTGATGAACCAACGACATTTAACACCGCGCGTTAACGTAGGGTAATTCGGTGAAACGATATAACCGGACGTAGAATCTAGCGGGTACCACGTGTTGTTACAAGACGAATTTACCGTCACAGACGATTCCTCGATAGAGTCTGCGCGATCAGCGCGCGCGATGCGAACTTGACAGACGATCAGCGACGCTATAAACAGCGCTCTCAGCCGCTGCTCCATACCGAACAACATCACTGCGATAGAATGAACGAAATTCGTGTAGTTTCACAAGATCGTTTATTGGTCGGATTACGATCCGATTTCATCCAATCAGAAAATTCGCTCCGTCGAGTCCAAAATGCTTCAAATATTTCAGCAAAAATGCGGTCGAACATGCCCATGAAAACGCAACAGGATAAATACGTTCTCGGTTTTCGCATTTATTTTAGTTTTGGTTTATTCACTCATTTCTTTATGTTCTATCCATACAATCATTAAACTCCATCCACTCAAAACTACCAAACCTTCACCGACCAGAAATATTCTACTCCTTATTTCTGATACAATATACAAATGATTTTGATTTCGTTCATGTGGATCGTAGACGATATTCCAAATTCGTATCGTCGAATGAAACAGATGGAAAAGGTGATCGAATATTTAGAAAGATGAAATTCTAGTCAATGTTGAAACTATAACTGCGTATATAGCAGCGTTTTACAAACCTCATTAACAGCGAAAGCGCTGTTGATTCTGATCTTGGGTAGAATGTTGAAATTGTCGAAAATCAATGGTAGCTAAAATCATACAAATCTCATTTTCTAATGAATATATGAATTTATTCTAGCAAACGTTTTCGAGTGTTACATTTTCCCCTCTTCGGGGATAGCGCAAGTAATAAAGAAGTTTCCAGTTTCTAGGCGCCATATTGTGGCGGTCCCTCGAGGTCCCCATTGTTGCGATAATTGGCGCTCATTTTCAAAACATAAGTTTCGATTGAATATCACATAGTTCTGCAGTCCCTTGCTCGATTAACTTAATTTCTATGCAGATATTTGTTGGTAATTCTTGGTTAAGATATGCGGTCCTTGGTTTCACATCGTCACTGTTCTCAATTGTTGCATTCAAAAATTCCAAGAATCGCCAGCAAATATCTGCATTTCATTTCCTTTAAAATGGTGTATAAATTAAGTTAATCGAGCAAGGGACTGCAGAACTATGTGATATTCAATCTAAACTTATGTTTTAAAAATGAGCGCAAATTATCGCAACAATGGGGACCTCGAGGGACCGCCACAAAATGGCGCCTAGAAACTGGAAACTTCTTTATTAGATTCTCATATCATACTGGTATCGATTTGATTAATATCTAGAATATGAAAATCAAACTCAATCTCATTGAACACAAATCTCCGATATGAGGCCAATAGAAATTCGTAGAAAATAAAAAAAATATTTTGCGCATTTTGAATGCATGTGCGCATTTTGAATACATGAAACGAATTCGGACGAAATTTCACGAAATGTTGAGCAACGACTATATTTTCCACATTCATTGCGTAGGAATCTTCTTTCAACAAGTTGGATGTAGGTACACCAATCCTGAGTTGTATAATTTGAAAAGGACTGAATTAACGGTACATGATCGATTTGCAATAAAAAAGAATAATATTCGGTCAAATTCAGATATCTGCATCAGGTATTTTCTAGAGAATTCCATGCCTTACCTTGTGATTGATTAAAACACAAAAGAAAGTTTCTTTACTTTTAAAGATATCCCAAATATGAATATTTCGCTAAATTGAAAGCTACCTCGCAGATAAAGCTTAACTACATATATAGGTCACGCGTATTTGAAATGTCATGCATATCTCAGCATTTTCTAGAATCGGATGTATGACTTAGATACTGAATAGATATTGCAGCAAGGCGCGTGGTGTTAAACGCCTCGAGGCAGTTACTGTAAAATCGGTCTTGCTTTCTGAACACGACAGCAGTTTTCACTATGTATCATGTTTCCCTCAACATGACATATATTCACTGGTTTCGTGCGCTGCAGTTCTTTGTAAACCCGGGTTTAGTTAATGCATATACATTACATTATCATTAAACTTTCAAATTCACATCTTTTAAACGAAGATGACTTTAATTAGCAGATTAGCAGATTGGATGGACGCTACCATTAAATCCGTGAAATAACAATTAGAAAACTAGATTTCAACTTGATTCAATTATGTTTTTAGCAGATTGCAAAAAATGTTTTGGAAGGACAATACCGCTCCTTGAAATAACAGTTAGAAAAATAGCGTCCAATTTGATTCAACTATGTTTTGCTTCTAGACAGGGAAACAGCGCGTGGGACTTGCGTGTCAGAATTCGGTTGATGAGTGGTCAACTTAGTTAATTTATTCAGATTACTAAAACCATATCAGTGTGTGCATGTGTGGAAAACGTGACTCGTACTTTCTTTTGGGTGAGAAAAACCAAGCGTTGTTTTACGCGATGCAAACCAACGCACATTGAAGTAAATACATCTTGGAAAATTTGAAGCTTGGCTCGTGGAGAGCATGTCAAAATCTGGTGATTTAGTCCGAATCGTCCGCACTATATAGCTAAGCTGTCTGACTACGTAGTTCTTTTCAAAAGTTACATACCGATATCTGAATTCACGAGGAGATATTAGCCAGATATTTTATTTTTTATAAAACGTGCTGATTAACATATTCAATTGATCCAATATGTCCATGAACTCATAACGTATATGGTCGGATGCGTATTTCAACGGCGAGAGTATGTGGAAAAAAACTTCCTGGGAAGCTTAAACCAAAATATATCATCATATGAACTTTATTTATCTTTTTTTAACCACAACTGTTTACAAATACATTATATATTTTACATTATGTTTAAACATGTAATAGATAAGGAATGCTTATTGAGACGAGGGAATATGATTAATAATTTGTAGCTCTAGCCGAACATATTTGTATTGGAAAAAAAGATATTTTACTCCTCTCTAAAGTCGCCTATTGAGAATAGAAAGCACGTGAAGAAGAATTTCATTGTTTTACAAACAAAACCCATTTCCGATATGAAAGACTCGATTTTCCTTTTGCTGCGCTGGCTTCTGACGTGTATTGAAATCAATAGATGATTTATTCTAGGTAACAATACTAATGACAGTCAATTTTTGATGTCGAACAAAGTCATCATTCGGGTGATGTCAAAATTGTGAGAGAACTGTTCTTTTGGTTAACTTGTCTTATGTAATTATGACCACCCATATTAGTCGACATCGTTGCAGATGTCTGAAATATGTCTAGTGTTTTATTGATAGCGTGTAATATCTACGCGGATTCCGCAAAAACGAACACAAACTTTTACTAGAAAATTTTAGCCCGTTTCATGTATTTTTATTGCTGGAACCTAAACCGTGACTTAGTCAATTTCGGTGTAGTTTATCATATTATCATCTTTAGTAAAACCCGCCTAGATAAAGGCTTACAATACACACAATATCATGTTAAATTACGAGCCCCTGACGGTCGTAAGGTCGCCCTTTTTAACCAGATAAAAACATATTTGGTAATTTAGAATTGTGTAAGAATGAGATATATTCAATGACATAGCAATCATATAGTCTCCTAATTGAATCAGATTGACGTAATATTCCGACATAAGAACAAGTTCATAATACACGTAACACACGAGTGCCTTGCTGAGGGAGAACTTTTCATTTTAGAACGCAACTAATACCCCGTTTATACCCAGTTGATTTGTGCAAATTTTAACAATTTCTATATTGAATGTACTCTTAAACCGTGATAATCGCGACGACTTACATATCGATGCTGCAGTTTCACCTGTAGAGCTTTTTTTGTAAAAATCTGTAATTGCGCATTTAATTTCATATTTGGATGTACGCATAATTGTTTCGTGTTAATTGTCTTTGTGAACAGCGATGGATCAAATCAAACGGTTACCGCTTAGTGAAATCGTCTTGTTCGCGTTAACGATTTCAAAGAATAGAGAAAAAGAAACTGATTGGATCGAAAAAAAATGTCCGATGAAACACGCAGTAAATACAACAACATTAAACACGAAACACAAATTGAGATTTGCTTTTAATTGATGAATTCAAACAACGTTTCGGATATAAACTAATAGCTGTGCGCACTTTATACTCGGGCGGGTTTCGAACTGTGGTATCGAGTACCATTAAATTCGGCTCCCTACTGAGACAGGTTGGACGTACGTATCTACTGAGCCGGTGTTTCGAACCGAACCAGAAATTCAAAATATCGGATCGATATATCATAACTAGCAGGTTTAAACCAGTGTCCGGGAGCGCACTTCTCGAAAACGACATCAAATATATTCAGTCTTTCAAAATACGCCTTTGTACTTTTATCTAGCTGTTAAGTCAATCTTCAACGATAATGATGAAAGATACATTCAACCCTTTCGTAACGTGGTACGCGGTCACCGGTGACTCGCATTTTCGTAGAGGATCTACTTGATACCAATGCGCCATCTACCGCAAAACCTTAAGTATTTCTGCTACTATACACCTACGGTCGTTTCGAAAGATATTTTGTGGATCAATATTAATTGGTATATTTCTCTAATTGCGATGACTACCTTGCTACATTAAATCAGCCGTAATGTTTTGATGGATAGGAAATTTTACCATCAAATTCTCAGATAATCATCAGAACACACTGCAGAAAAGAGTAGCAGGCTATGAATAGCAATTGGTAGGATTTCGCATTTTATTTGAACTTTTTCTGAAAAAGAACATAAAGACTATGTAAATTGGGTTACGTAAGTGCACCATATAATTAACATGAGCATATATTTTTTGTAACCAGCTATTGTGCCCTACTGTAAGTACGGAACCTCTTTAGTAACACCTACAGTATCTCTTTACCGGGGTTTTGTTTAATCACCCGGGGAATTTCTGTCTGAGTACGGTCGGTGGGTTTATGGTCAGTAGTGAAATACTTTCAACCAGGAGTGTTTCAATTGAGTGTATAGGAGATAAAGCGACCCGAATTGAAAGCTGTAACCCGGGTGTAACGATTAATACTTCATACATCCATTGCATATATTGACACGTTAATGATATTCAGTAATTGAATAAATGTAACGAATTCATTGCATGCGAAAAAAACGGTGAAAAGTGAACAACGCAAAAATAAGGGGGGAGTCTAGTGTATATAATGATGATTTATCATGAAATATCCCCGACAGAAAATAAAATTGAAAGATCGTTTTGACTGGCGATATATACCAAACACTCTGCGCTATTTCATTTATCTGTTCGATGTTGCCTGCGTTTAGTTTTTGCTCGTATGGATTTCATATCGATAGTCAGTATTGTGTAAAGAAGGGGATTGAGGGACGAGTTGATCGGTAAGAAAAGAACCGCCAGCCAAGCCGCCACCTGATTCGGTATTTCTACCCGTAAAACTGCACAAATCTGAACGGTAATTAACGGCAGCCAGCAAAATAGATTACACAGATTTATCACCAAACTCCTGCGTGCTAAAACTAGTTCTGTAGGGTCAATTCTACCCGAACAAGACCTACTTCCAGATACGAGTCTGTACATTTGTACATACGTTGCCATTATCGTAGTGAGTATGAATGAGTTGGATAATGAAAAAATAGCTAATGAATATTGCCAGGCATTGACTTCAATTGAAATTAAATTCATCGGTAAACAAACTCCGGTTGTGCCGTAAAAATTGTTTCCGAAGTAAGGGATAGGTGTTAGAGGTAGCAATGCAATAGCACACAAAATAATCCAAGATGTGCAACAAATAGCGCACACATATCTAGGAGATGTAATTGCACTTCCTGAAAATGGATTAACGATATTTGTGAACCTATGACGTGTCATGATGAGCAAAAATATCAATGAACCTTCACAAGAGATAGACACCGTGATCCCAGCAAGACGACAAAATGGACTATCCATCCATAATTCCGAATTGAGAAAGTAAATGCCAGAATAAATGTAATCGGCTCCAGCAATCAGAAACAAATATATAGACATTATGAAATCACACACAGCAACATTAATGATGATGATATCTGAAGATGGATTTGAGGAGGAAAATCGAATCGATCGAATGCGAAGTGAAATGACAATTCCGTTAGCGATAAAACTGAATGAAGCAATAACCCAAATGATAGCTCTGAGGACTGTGTTACCCATCAGATCAGAACAGGAGGAAAATTGATCAGCTTCAGGAAGGCACGTGTCAACATTCGGAGCCATGCAGCAAAATTTGTAAGCATCAGACTTTAAGGAGACTAATGATGTCAGATTGTTGAAAACATTTCTGTCGACAGAAATAACTTTGTGGTTGTCGGTTATATCAAGATACTTAAGTGAAGTTAATCCAGAAAATGCGTAAAGCGAAATATGATGGATTCTGTTATTGCTGATATTCAACGACTGTAATGTTGATAAACCTCGAAATACGTTTCTACCAAGCACCAACAACGAAAGTTCATGAAGGTCGAGAACTTTAAGTGACTTCAAATCTTGGAAGGTATCGTCCTGTAAATGACGTATTGGATTTTCAGTAATCAATAACTCTTTCAAACTATACAAACCGATGAATGTTTTTGCAGATAATGATGTTATGTTGTTGTGTGTAAGATCTAATGTATGTAGATTATGCAGGTTTGAGAACGATTTAGGTAAAATATAAGACAATTCATTGGCGGAGATGTTGAGCATGCGCAAATAGATATATGAAAGGAATGTCGACATGTCTAAGGTAATTTCGTTATTCGACAAAATTAAAATTCGAGTTGATGCCGAGAAAAGACCGGTAATGTTTGTTAAACCAGTATTTCTACATTCGGTCAGATGACCTTGACACTTACAACCTCTCAGACAGGTGACGTTACAGAAAGCCTCGTCATCAGTTGTATATTTACAATTTACCACACCATCGCAAGCTTCAGATTGTGTAATACATCTATTTTCGTGGCCACATTTAAACATTCCTGGACATGAAAATGTCTCGCAGTTTTGCTCATCTTCTGAATTAGGACAATCTGATTGACCGTCGCACACCTGTCTGATCGGTATACAGTACGATGCTGGACATTTGACAGTGCCAGCTGGACATTCAAATTCTTCACATCTCAATACGTGCTCAAGATTTCTACAAACTGGGAAACCATTTGTCATTCTTTCTAGAATACATCTGTGACGTCTTGAATAACAATGAGGAGAATTGAATGAACATTTTTGTTCATCAGATTCCGTACATAGATTTGTGAAGTTAGTCGTACAGTGGTTTTCATCATTACAATGGATCGTAGGATTCACTGTAACATTGGTAGCTAATACTAATTCATCTTCTTCGAGGCTTCCACTACAATCCACAACACCATCATGATAAAACTGAGAACTGATACAATCTCCACTTTTACACAGGAACCCTTGACATTGTCCAGAAATGCAGCCGATTTCATCGGATGCGTCTTTACAATTAGTCACTCCATCGCATCTGTAAGACCTACTGACACATTGACCACTAATGCACCGAAATTGTTCGGACAAACACGGGAGGTGAAAACACGAGTTCTCATCAGAACCATCCGCACAATCCTGTATAAAATCACAGAAACCACTTATTGATATAACCTGACCATCATTGCAATAAAATTGGCTGTGCAAATTAATATCCGTACAATTGAGTTCATCCTCACCGTGTTGACAGTCGTGTCTGGTATCACATACGCGATGGTCGCTGATGCATCTTTGATCGTTACATTTAAACTGCCACGATTTACAACCGCTTATAGAAGCTAACTCTTCACCAGTTACATTGTACGAACACAAAACAGAATGCGCTGTATCTTTCGCATTATCAAACTGTTTCATTATCCATTTAACTGATTTGACATAAGTAATGTCATCTCTAGTGATTATTGGTTTTAAAACTAGTGGTCGGTCATTATATGTCATAAAAAGTATGGAGCTATATTGATGTTGAAAGTTAAATTTTGATATCAAGTTCATTGTTTCGTTTTCTGTGTAACTGGTCATAACGGTGGCTATTTTGCCTCGGATTTCGTGACACATCTCCGTCGCCGTTATCATATCTAAACCTTGATGTTTGTTCCAGTCCGTCAGTATTTGATAGCATTGTTTATTTATGCTTACCCAACCAAACACACAGCTCGCGTCATTGAACCCAGTTTCCAAAAATTGTAATTTTTTACGTATCAGAATTGTGTTGTTTTTGGTTATATTTAACGTTTTAACTGTTGTATTTTCGTAATCATCTCTTTCCGTTTCACAAATGAAACCCGTGTGAACCTCTTCGATTTCGCAGGGGAATCGAACCCAGTTCGCTGATCCTCGTGGATTATTCAGTATCATCGCCGTACACGGCATATTGACGTCATTTATCGGTTGTTTTCTGAGAGGAGATATCAATCCTTCAATAACTTCTGGTATCGTGTCGTTATCTGTAGGTTTATACCACTCTGTGTAGCTCAATGGTTTCCCATCAGTCCACGTGTAATAACCAGTTGCAAGCTGAAAAGATAAATACAGTCAATTAGCAATGCGTACAATTCACAATTATAACCAGTCTGTCTATGACTATGAATACAAACATGGAAATCTTGAAAAACTTGAAAAACGAGCCAGCCGACAGACTTTGTTTTGTTTTTAATGCAACGAATACCGGGTTTGGGTTAGGACGTGCTGTTCCACATACCTGTATCTTTAATCCAATCATCATTATGAGCGCTTTCTGTGAATATGCCTCGACAATCAAAGGTTTCGTAGCGAATAATGTTTTTACAGAAATCATCTCCTGTTCTGAGTTGATACTGAGTAGATGTCCCGCGTATTTCTGTCTACAGTACAATTCAGCATTCTCCCAATTCAGGCGTTCATCTCTGATATATTTGACGCATGAAATTCCCGAATCTAGGAATCCTGATTTACAGACATTTCTTAACGGTTTTACCGGTAACTGCTCTAAAACGTATTGTATCTTAAATTTGGGTATTCGGTTTTTCACCTCGAACCACATCCATATTTCAAGTAAACTGTAAAACGTAATTCCAGGCTCAGCAAACTTGTCGCATAGTTTTATTGTTTTTCGGGCAGCGCTCCTAAAAGTGGATTTATAACTCATTTCCTGGATAAACATGACGGATTCCAGTTTGTCTCGGGATTCTTTCATACACGACGTCTTTTCCATGCTTTTGATGACGAATCGGTAGAACTGAATCCGGGTTGCGGTCGCCGAGAACTTTAGTCTGTATTTTAATGTAACAGTTGAAGTTCCGGCAGATCTTGGGTAATTCGGTGACTGCACGATTCCACAGTCGCCTCCTTTTCGCCTGTCGATCCAGCCAATGTTTGAGTTAGTTTGGATTAATGTTTGGCAACTGCGCCGCAATTCAACGATAAGCGGGTATCTCCAGAACAAAAAAGTCCATTTGAACGTCACAGTGTGCAGTATGACACTGTTATTGAGACGCTGAATACTGAGAGACATGAAAAATCTACATCTCCTGAGAGGTTCCGTATAATCCGGCGTGCACCCACCAATTTCATATTCGTGCTTTGAAAATACGTACACTCTATGTAATCGAACTCGGTTTTCGGGTGTAATCCTGAAACAGTTCGACGTCTGCACTGTCACCTGGTGTTCTCCTTCCCGTAGAGTAAAACCGTCACATTCAGTCGCACGTAAATCTAAAGAGCCACTTACTATCCGCTTTTTCTGACAGTTATAATTATATCCTACTACGATAACTGGTCCACCTGATGTTATCAGACTGACGACACTTCGTACATAACCCGATAAACGGGGACAATACGGACCGTATCGTCTAGCCGTAAAATTACCACCGTCGTATATGTAAAATCCAGCTCGCGCGCAATTCACGGACAGCACCGTTAATTGGAGGTCGCTCTCGTAGATTTCAACTTTCCATTTGAATTCGTACATATTTATATGATACCTCAAAGTCCTCGTTGGAGCTGGTAGCAGCAAGTAGTATGCCAGCGACGCCGTTTTTAGTTTGCCAAATACCTAAATGTATGTGATTTGTGGGTAAGGTTAATTTATATTACCAATTGTATATCATAGATGCAAATATCACTCGTCGAAGTTTGCATTAAAGAGCACGTATAATTTGACGCTTACCCTGCGTTTAGTGATGCGCAATTTTGACATCGATATTGATATTACTCTGAAGCCTATTCTCGTATTCGATTCTGTGATGTTCGGTCTCGTTAGGACGCACAGTATGACGAGAAATCCGTCAGATTTGACACTCAGTGATTCCAGGTGGTTGTAACCGAGTAAAATATCAGTTCCTACAACGCGTAACCCTTCTTGTTTATATACACCAATGACGTCACCGGATGTGCTGAGATCACGTGTCCAGTTGAAGACGACGTACTGTAACACCTGTACTGTGATAGACCAGCAGTGTAAGTGTTTTGATCGAGTTATTACGTGTAAACTGTTGTCATCGGGAATTAGCACTCCCGATTCGTTATTAGAGATCTGAATCAACGGATTAGAGACGTTCCAATCTGATATTTCATACATTTGAAACATAACTTTAGTCGTTGTTTCGCGTTGCCCTGACGCAGAAATCATTGCTTTGTTAGTTTTGGTATAAAACGATGACGGCTGTTGTCCGCTCTGTACGCCTATAAGCGCTATTGGTTCACTGCTACTGTTCCAGCCATCATAGATTCGAAAACTCGCCGCTGGATCGACTTCAGCGCGAGGAAATAGTTTAAGGTCCACATCAACGAAGGTTACATTAATCGCCAAACCATCCGGGATGCCGTTCCATTCGACGAACAGCTGACATCCATTATGAAAGAACATCGTGAATTTGTATCCGGTTGATGTTTTCAATTCATTCACTTTAAAATTCCAGATTCCGCATCCGTGGCTGATTCTCAATCGACTTCGATCATAACGATATACGACATAAACCCGACTACCTCTCGTGCCATCGACGTTACTCCTAAACATCAACGAGATCGAATCGTTACGTTGGATTTCAGGTTTACCATAACCGCATAATCGGTTACCAGACTCATGGACGAGAATATAGTTATCATTGCAGAATAATGACGGCTCAATGTCGTAGTAAACCTGGACATGAAACGTTCCCGGTAAAGAGCTGTTGATGAACCAACGACATTCAACACCGCGCGTAAACGAAGGGTAATTCGGTGAAACGATGTAACCGGACGTTGAATCTAGCGGGTACCACGTGTTGTTACAAGACGAACTTACCGTCACAGACGATTCCTCGATAGAGTCTGCGCGATCAGCGCGCGCGATGCGAACTCGACAGACGATCAGCGACGCTATAAACAGCGCTCTCAGTCGCTGCTCCATACCGAACAACATCACTGCGACAGAATGAACGAAATTCGTCAGGTATCACAGGAATCGTTTATTGGTCAGACCAAGATCCAACATCATCCAATCAGAAAATTTACTCCGCCGAGTCGAACATTCTTCTGATCTTTTCAGTAAAAATGCGAATGTTGCGTACATTACCTCATACCCCCACACCACTACCCCTTAGGAAATTTTCATAAACTAGTCAGCAAGTTCAAGCCACGTCGTCCTTCTATCAAAACCCCTCATAGGAAAATTTGAATAAGGAATGAATTATCGGTACGGAAAAGATTTCGCGTAATAGAAAACTTCTGTCATTTTGATCAAATTTAAATACCTGCGTGGTTAGCGTTGCCTTGAATCTTATGCCTACTTGGCGACACAAAAGAAAATTTGCTCAGGAATAGAGGATTACCCGTCGACGAAATCCGAATATTGCGTACGATTTAAAGCTATAAAGCAGATCAGGCCTCATCCTTAAGGATAGCTTAGCAATACCTGTCGCATTTTGAAATATTTTGCATATCTCGGCGCGTTTTCTAGAAATCGATTCTAGCCGAGAGAGATGCTGAATAGATATTACAGCGAGGCGTATATATATGACGAATGCCTCGAGGCGCAGTTGTTACACTGTAAAAACGGTCTAAACTTTCTGCGCACGACAGCAGTTTTCGGTATGTATTATATACCCGTGTAGGTCAAGACTACGGCCCGTAGTATATGCTCGCTGATTTCGTGCGAGTTCGCCATGATAACAATGAACCCTTATAAAGTCTATTTCTTTTACTCAAAAAATGAAGCGTTCCATACAGGCACCGTAGATCTGTTAAAATATTGAAATGGCGTGTAGAAAATAAATATTCAGAAATTCGAAAAGCGACAGCTCAGTAAATTTATTGATCGCCCGTACGACCGAATGACAAACAATGTACTTCACGTTAGTGAATTATGATACGCATTGATCGATATCGGAATGCCCGATGCGCATCGATTCGGCTTAACAAAACGGCGATATAGATTTCGCTCAATATACAGGTGTGCAATCATTGGTATTTTTCATCAGCTATTTCACACACAGCGTGTTTTACTCATTCGGCGAAGAGTTCCTGCTCTCGGCAAAAAGGAGATATTCTCATTTCGAAAGTTGAATCGGTTGGAGGAAGTCACTAAGGTAAGCCCGGCGTCGAAATATTCAATTATTTCGCGATCAAGCGTTCGTTGTCGACGTATGTACAAAGAAACAAGAGATAGAAACTTGTAAGCGTGTTTCTGCGATGCCAAACACCGAAGCGACGAGGCCGCCTCGCACTTGGGACCGGAAAAACACACGCGGCAGAATCTCGCATTCCGACTACAAAATATGCAGAGGATGCAATTTTAACGACTTCAAATTAATTAAATATTACGAACAAATATTCTCGGTATTCCGTTATCATTATTGTTACGACCTGATAAGACCAATTCGATGAAGTTTCGTAATCAGTTTTCTTAAGCGGCATTATTACAAACGCGGTAGATTTTGTTCACCGAGCGCCTACTGGAAACTGTTTAATGATCGGAATGAGTAATTTACCAAAATACCAAATTGCTGGTAATTTACCGAAATATCAAATTGCTAATTCATCTTTGTCGAATTTATTCTAGGTACTGAAAATGTTTGCTCATTTGATACCCCGTGTATGTTCTATTGTCGTAATTGTGGTCAGTGCCGCGGCATTTGCAAATGGTGAGTAACCACTGGGAAGAAAACACGGTTTCAAAAAAGAATTTCCATGAATAATATAAATAATATATACATATAAGTCGCAATTATTTTAAGAAAACGTTTAGTATTTTTTTCGCTTGAACGACATAATTTGGTCGATATCGTGTCAGAGATATATTGATTTCATCGACTTGCGATAT
Source organism: Tubulanus polymorphus (assembly GCF_964204645.1). Classification (NCBI taxonomy): domain Eukaryota; kingdom Metazoa; phylum Nemertea; class Palaeonemertea; order Tubulaniformes; family Tubulanidae; genus Tubulanus; species Tubulanus polymorphus. The sequence continues at coordinate 6,288,988 of NC_134036.1, forward strand.
TGTCCATGTATTTTCTTAATTCCTGTTTGTCCGTCTGAATAATCGATATGAGCGAGGGGCAATTATCATACTCTAAACGGGGGTGCGACTCAATTCAAGTGAAAATTCGTTTCGAAATTTTTCTTTTCAATTTTATTTTTTATCGAATAGGTTGCACTGCAAATGGCAAATCGTGTGTCAGAAGTTCTGATTGTTGCAGCAACCATTGTAGACTGTTTCAATGTTACTAATCGTTGGCAGTAAGGGTTTGTAATTGGATGTATTTTTGGTGGTTTGGGAAATATCCGATTATGAAACTGAACCGCTGTCAGGTTACTGACTGACTAGGAAAAGCTCGAATTGAAATTATATTTGTAACTCGGTCGTCAAATCTCGTGTTATAATCAGATTCAATAAAACCGCGAGTAAAAAAAAAATCAGTGATCGGGTCGTTAACTGTTGATGATTCGTCGGTGAAGATTTTCGTAGTGACAAACAGGATGCACCGTTCCATAAGCGGCAAGGAACGTCAATATCGTCCATTTCCGCGTTTTCTCTCTTGACTGGGCCCGCAAGATGTCGCAAAAAGTAATCTACCCCGAAATGTATATCTAAGCGATATCCTTCTCCGAATTATTAAGTAAAATCCGAATTCTGAATAATAGTTTACGTGGATCCGGTTTAACCGACCGAATATTCAGTCCGAATTGGAAAATTTCGAATTAAGCGAGATCTACTGTATTAGCGATATATTGAATCACTTAGCCGCTTGAATTATTGGGACTCAGGCCTAAATTCTTCTATATCATGGCATATCTGCGCCACTTTCGTTGTGGCAATTCAGTTTGTGATGAGTCTAGAAATTATTTCGGGTTTAACATCGTCGTTACATCGAATATGTGCACTGGACACGAGAGATGTACTCGGAAGCTGTGTCCATTTGCTAACAGTTTAGCAGCAGTTTACAGTTTATTTGACAAACTCAAGGTCTACAAATTAGACAATATGAGTGAAAAATAGAACATTATACAAAAAAGTACAAAAGTTTATTTGACAAACTCAAGGTCTACAAATTAGACAATATGAGTGAAAAATATAACGTTATACAAAATAACATAGCGGCGAATGCCGTGTTTACACAAATATTTTAGCAATTTTACTTATGAAGATACATAAATTATAAAGTGTTCTGATGTCTTTTGTCTGCACAAGGGAGGAGAATTTATACTGGGTTGGATAAATTGAAAATTTTCTGTCAATGTACTTGGTCCTTAAATTATCAAGGGTTGGACAACATAATATATGATGAAATTCGTCGCCTATAGCACTGTTGCAAAGAGGACAAGTCCTGCTTTCTCTGGGTACTTTCATCCATCTACCAGTTTCAATTGGAAGCGTGTGGTTACACGTTCTAAATCTACTTTAACTATATAGCAGGTCATCAGGAATGTCCGACGTGTAAATAAATTCCAGGCTATGATTATCTTTGAATAAAGAGTAAAAGTCCCCGAAATGTATTGTACTACAGTGTTGATAAACAACCTTAGGTTTGGACTTAAGTCTTTTTACTAGGAAACCGATTGGGTTGAAAGCTAAACTGACATATACTCACCTATCAGTTAAGCCCGGATGATTAGCCGCAAGAAAATGCCATGATCGTCGATATTTTAGGATAGTTTTTTGAAGTTGGTTGGCTGACTGATATACTCCTGATGACGACGATTAGAATAAAGTCGAAACGTTGAATGAAGTACTACTCAAGATCGTATCGTCATAATACGGATACGGTGTATAATCAACGGTTATTAAACTAACCGTAGAACTAAAAGTGAACCATCCTCCCTCTGCAGGGACTCGAACCTGATGGCATCGCTACACTCAGCCACGGCACGAACCCCTGCCATAGACGACCATGTGCGCAGTTACATGCGCACTATCCGAACGAAAACTGGCGGCACCAATCAGATTGCTCGTTGTATAATCGTTGAGGCAAATTTCAAGGAGGAACTATAAATGGGAAAACCCGGGCTAAAATAAAACGGAATAACTGATTGGCTAAAAATCACATCATCTGAACTGCGCATGTATCTGCGCACGCGGTCGATTGTGGCAGGGTTTCGTGCCGTGGCAATTTCGATGCCATCAGGTTCGAATCCCTGCCGGGGGAGGATGAAAGTGAACGGGAAGGGCGTCGTCTCAAAAATCCTCAATATTGCCTTTTGTCCAGCACCCTCAACGGTGGCGACGAACAATAGATTCACAGAAATATTTACGTTATTCCATTCTCCGCGAGTATGGGGATTCCCTTTTTCAAAATTTTGTCAAGCGTTGACTACTTTAAAATAATGAAATACGCTCATTAAGAGTTCGACTAATAAAGACCGGCAACCAGTGTAATTGTTTAACGAGGAGTCGGCTTTCCCGTTCGCTTGTAATTCTATGTATTAACTCACCATGGATTGCCGTACAATATATCATACACACGTAAGTGGCCATCCAATGACCAACGCTCGGGGGACTCTATCACTACTTCACACTGGAGATCTGGTTCACAGTCTGCATGTCGTCATAAGCCGTCTCTCGGGGAAAAACGTCAGGGCCTCATTCTCCGTAGGTCAACCCGTCTTTACGCGGAATTAACATTCCGATTGCAACTATCGATAAAATGTTTAACTGTAGTATAATTGTCGTTACAAAAAACAGAAAATGTATTTTTAGACGTTGTAGTTTCGTTCAATTAATCGAAATCAAGATGGCGGCTTTTTCATTCGGTCGGTTCAATCAAACAACTCGATATTAAATCGTTTCTTCTGTAATCAGAATCTTTATCTATAAACGGTTGATTATACGAACGTGTCGGTTATAACTCGGTTATTGATATGTTGCGATGTGGGTGCAATAAATCCGTGGATTTATCATAGAAAAGGTGAACGATTTTACAAGTCATTATATTACACCGTCAAAATAAACTCGCAAAATCGAATCAACATCTGTACAGGGTCAACTAAGTGTAATCAAGCGTGGAAACTTATATGCGCTATCTTCAAAAAAACGTCCGAGGTTTTCGAATTCAACAGAGTCTCGAAAGATCGGATTGTCATAAATCATTAATTGTTCTTTAATTGGTATATTTTCCCGTATAATTATCAGCTAATTTAACCTAATATAACAATTTAGGATTTATTCAAATTGCAAGATCTTATTCATCAACACTGCGTGGACATATGATTCGCACTTCAATGTGTGTTTAAATGGTGACCTTTTCGGAATCTCTCCCCATAATAAACTTTTGTTCCAGTTCATTTCCTCTGGTCAATGTCACCTAGTTATCCGTACAATAAGGTGTAAGTATCGTTCTTACTGCCGTATAAAGTCTGACTCGCCAATAACCAGAAATTTTAGCATATACGTGTTTAGCCCCGTAAAGGCGCATTATCCGAAGCTCTAGAACTAGACCGGTCTAATTTTGAACGGTATTTTACCCGTGTGAACGCTTGGTCCGGTCTAAATTGGACCGAACCAAATTTAGACCGGTATAAATTTCGTCGTGTGAACGCGCCTTAAACTTAGAACATGCATCCACGAGTTTGCGGTGGAAACTGGTTGATGGGATGAGACAGTTAGACAGCAACGTATGTTTACCCTGTGTAACATTGATTTCGGTGATGAATATCATTATCTTCATTGCGTAATCATTCTAAATATAGTTATTATATGTAAGAATGCATCATATCCCCCAATATATTTCGGCCGATCCAAATCCACCAGGTTCAGAGCTCTGATGCAACTAAGATGGTGATGTAATAAGAGATTTGCGTATGTTTTATCAACGGTTACTTAATTACGCAATGTGCCATTTTTCTAAATTGTTTCTTTGTAAATGTATTACGCTCTAATTGTCATATTATGTCAATGACCTGAGTTGATCGGAAATATAGTATTATAGATATAGTATAGAGTGCGTACGGAAGTATCCTGGGGACATATCTATAAAAAAAGAAATTCGAGGTTATTTCCGAGTTTGCGACTCGGAATAAACTCGGAATAAACTAATTTTCTCAGTTAAAAGTGATTTTCTAGGTTAATTCCGAGTTATTGATTTGGAACTAGTTTTTTCTCAGTTAAATGTGCTGTTTGGAGGTTGGAATTTCCAACCAAAAACCTCCAAAACTAGTTAAATTAGTTTAGAGAAAACTAGTTAATTCCGAGTTACACACTGTGAATTATCCTCGACATTTTTTTCATAGATAAGTTCCCAGGACGCTTCCGTAAGTACGTATTTTTACACGATAACTTAAGTTCACTTGGCTGTTTAACCTGCTTCGAATAATTCAGTTGAATTTAAGTTTTTAATCATATTTTTCAGATGAAGCCTTTTCGCGATTCCTCGGGACCTGGTTGCTACCAGTACGTGGTCCCTAAATCGACAATTCGACCGATGACTCGAGATCTTTCGAAATCACAGTGTGAAGCTTAATGTATCAGGGTGAGTAGAGATTTCAACTCCTTTTCTAGACGTTAAACTAATTAGTTAGGCCGAAAATTGGCTGAAATATGTTCTCAAACCGTTTGTAGCGAAATACCGGATGTAACTAAAGCGGGAAACAGGTCTGATCTAAGATATGGTTGTTTTTCTTTTGTCGCATCCGACCTTCCGCTTGCAATATTGTAAAAAAAAAATAGAAAGTAGCTCAATAAAAGTAGAAATAAAAGTAGCTGATTAGGTTTAGGAAACCTGTACGATCAGTTCCTTCCTTTTAAGAGAAAGGTATTTGGCGTCGGATATTGTACCGAAAATCACGGATTGATACACTGCATATTTGTTTTTAGTAGGGCTTTTATACATATAAACCATATTTGATTGACACGTGGGGCGGGCCTTGCGATCTGCCGATGACGTCAGATGTAAATAATAATATAACCACGTTCATCGCTAAACGTGACAACACATTTTTTTCGCGCCAAAACCTTTTTGAATTTTATAAGTAAAAATTGGCCTTTTGTCCGATGACTTTTTCCAACTGAAGCCAGCGATGCCATTAGATTGTACATGGTACGAAATCATTCAAGTATTCGCATTTTATAGACATTGAAATTATACAATGAGTATACAAATTTCAATATTTCAAATTTCACTTGAGAAAAATTATTTCTAAATAATTGTTGGCCAAGGGCCGTATTGAAATGTGTATGTTCATTGTTCTAAGATATTTCTTCGAATGCAGTGACGATTTGATGCAATTTTGATTCAGCCAGCGGTGCTCCTCGTGTCCATTGAACCGCATTAAGAATGAACCTGTTCATTATTGTGTCATGTTATTGTCCTCGGTTCTTGAAATCATGAAATAATTCGAAAAAAATATGGTCACCTATGATCGTAGATGTATGCACGAACTGTTGGTCACATGTCAGAATGACGCGTTCTACATAGGCCCCGTACGCCATCGAAGATATTGAAATTACGTATGATATAAATCGATATTCAGAAATCATGAAAAGCGACAGCTCGTTAAATATCATGATCACCCAAAAGTCCGAAGGGCAGACGACGTACTTCACGTTATTGAATTTTGATGATATAACGATTTTAAATGCCAGGTGCGTATCGATTAAGCTTAACAAAACACCGATATCGATTTCACTCGATATCAAGCTGTGCAATCGTTGGTATGATGTACGAGCTATTTAACGCGGCGCGTTTTACCCATTCGTCGACCGTTCCTGCTCTCGACGAAACCGAGATATTTTCATATCGAAAGTTGAATACGTTAGAAGAAAGGTAAGCCCGGCGTTGGAATATTCAATATTATTTAGCAATCAAACCTTCATTTCATTGTCAATGTAAGGTTTCGAAAAAAACCAGAGATAGAAACCTGTAACCGTGTTTCCGCGATGCCAAACGCCATAGCGATGTGGCCGTCTCGCACTTGGGACCAGAAAAAAACACTCGCATTCTGACTGCGAAATATACAGCGGATGATATTTTATCGACTTCAAATTAATCTATCTTTACGGACAAATATTAGATATGCATATTTTCATTACTTCCACAATCATAATTTATCGAACTGATGGGACTAATTTGATGAAACTTCGTTCCCAGTTGTTTATTTTTATTACGAAATTTCCATTATACTAACTTATCTATATCGAAATCTAGGCGCTGAAAATGTTTACTCATTTGATACCCCGCGTATGTTCTGTTGTTGTAATTATGGTCAGTGCCGCGGCATTTGCAAATGGTGAGTAACGACTGGGAAGAAATACACGATTTGAAAAAGAAAATTCATTAGTTATATTCTATGTATATGTATATGTATATGTATATGTATATGTATATGTATATGTATATGTATATGTATATGTATATGTATATGTATATGTATATGTATATGTATATGTAAGTGTATATGTATATGTAAGTGTATATGTATATGTAAGTGTATATGTATATGTAAGTATGTATATGTAAGTATGTATATGTAAGTATGTATATGTAAGTATGTATATGTAAGTATGTATATGTAAGTATGTATAAGTCGCAATTGCTTTAATTAGTTCGGTGGATAGCATTTCAGAGATATATTCATTTCATTGATGCGCAGTATTGTTCATGTATTTCTGAACTCCTGTTCTTCCGCCTGAGTAGTCGACATGAACGAGGGGCAATTATCATACCGACTCTCCGGGGGTGGGACTCAATCTAAGCGACGATTTGCTTCATCTCTTAATTCTTTTTTCAATATTTCATGTTTTTTTTCGAATAGGTTGCGTTCCAAATGTCCAGGGGTGTGGAAAAAGTTCTGATTGTTGCGGCAACCGTTGCCATCTCCTTCAATGTTATTAATCGTTGCTAACGAGGGTTTTGTAATTGGATTTACTTGTGTTGGTTTGGGAAAATATCCGATTATGAAACTGAACAACAGCCCGGTTACTGACTGACTCTGAAACATCTCGAATTGAATTCATATTTGAACCTCAGTCGTCAATTGTCGTGTTATAATTAGATTCAATAAAACTGAGAGTAAATAAATCAAACATCGAGTCGTTCACTGTTTATGACTCCAGGTTACTGATTTTCGAAGTGACCTATCGATAAGGGGCAAGAAACGTCAAATCTGATTTTTGCGTTTTACTCTTAACTGATCCCGCGCGACGTCGCAATAAGTATTTCACCACGAGGTCCCGTATTGTTGGACAGCTTTAAACACTTTTTACATTAAAACCTTTAGCACGATTAGTTGTCGTTCATTCCCCCTTTTGCCACAAGTTTAGTTCATTTCTCTCAGCCGCAGTTGTAAAAATATACGTCACTTTTAGCAAGATTGGCATATTTTATGTCATTGGTTGTATTTTTGGCGTGATTTGAGATACTACAATATACAACTTTTCTCGTTTTATTAGATTACTATACGCAAATTCGAAATGGTCAGGCGCTGAGTTATATTTCTGACAGAATTGAAAATTACGTTTATAAGCTGTTGTTAGTCGAATCTGAGAGGAGTTACATTTTATGAAAAATGTTCGGATGGAAAGTGGAAAATTTATAATAATAATAATAATAATAATGATAATGATAATGATAATGATAATGATAATGATAATGATAATGATAATGATAATGATAATGATAATGATAATGATAATGATAATGATAATGATAATGATAATGATAATGATAATGATAATGATAATGATAATGATAATGATAATAATGATAATGATGATAATGATGATAATGATGATAATGATAATGATAATGATAATAATGATAATGATAATAATGATAATAATGATAATAATAATGATAATAATAATAATAATAATAATAATCAACAGAATTACAAGAAGGTTTCTGCGAAAGCAGCAGAAAACCTAATAAAACTTGTTTTGGTGTGTGGCATCGTCTTGGTGAGAGCCCTTGGTGAGAGAAAATGGGAGCGCGTTATCAGAAGATAATGGCATGTAGTTCTCTAGGATCGCTATGTAAAGCTGGGGTCACTCAGTCCTGGAAGTGGTTGTCTCGACAGAGATCTTACGACCTTAGTGTAACCAACTGTGGTATATCAGACACTAAGCCAAGTTTGTTTTCACAAAGACTTGAGATGACTTCAATTCGATTGGATAATTGGAATTTATCAACTAATCGAAATAGAAGAAAATGAAAAATGAAATGAAACAGTTTTTGGTGTAACCATACTGTGGTGCATCAGACAATAAGGTGAAAGGTGAAAATCTGGCATGTTGCGAGGACGCCACACGCTCAACTGCTAGTGCAGTTTAACAAAAAAACTCCGCTGGAGCCCAATTCGAAAATATTAAGTCGTTGAAATAATTCTGATATTCTTGCTGCACAACCTATTCTGATATTCAATGATATTGGCTTTCACCACACTGTGACGTCACAGTGTTTTGTCCGAATGTGAATAGTCGGCGATTAAGTGTGAATGTTTACCGGCTACAATCGGGCGGACCGGATGGCTTAGTCGGTCGGCGACTAGCGTGTCACCGCTGTGGCCCAGGTTCGAGTCTCGGAGGAGGCGGGTCAGGATGTGGCAATTGATCTCCGGTAAGCGGGCGAGTCGAGAGTGCTGTCCTCCCTGGAATGAGGTTGCTAATGCGTGAGTCCTACAAAATAACTGGTGTGGGGTAAATTATGTTTAATTCAGTCGTTTCTGGCTGAATTATTTATTTATCCCACAATACCGGTCCAGGTTGCGGAGTAATTCCACCAGGGGCCTTCGACTTTTTTACTATATTAGTTTGATATTTCAAGTTGACTGGTGAGGGTTTGGGAAATTTTTTATTTTTGTTTAATTCCTCAAGAAATCGAAAAAATCCCAGCGAGAATTCCGTAGATATTTTGTTAGTAATGCAGCTATCAATCTCCAGGTAAATTGACAAAACTTCAATGATTTTTTAAACTTCACCAGCTTCCAGTCAGAGTAGACGTGTACGCGGCGATGTCTGGTGAACGTGTGCATAAAATCGGCCTCGAAACGACAATCCAATAGAGAATCACTCACCGGAGACCTGCCACACGCTCTACTACACAAAAGTGCCGCGTGACTGGACAAACTTTTAAGCAAACATCAATATTCCTGAAGCAAAACTCGAAAATAGTAAAATTGAGCCGGAATTATAGTTCAAAACGAGACGTAAATAGAAGGGAAATCTACAATAAAGTTTGTTGGATAGTTTAGATAAAACTGCAGTATGCAATTTTAGGCTAAAATCCTAGTATTCCACATTCTATCTTCAACAATGTGTGTCTCTATGAATAGTCGAATTAAACTCGATGACCTATAATACCTATAGGAAATGTTTGGCACGAATTGAATGGTTCTCGAGGATAAGCGTCGCGTACTCGGGTCTGCCACAGGAATGCGCGATCGAGCCTTCTGATTGATCCATTCCGGTCGCCTCGATGATGCACCGTCGCTGATTGGTCGACGTATGTATTAAAAGGGCGGTTCGAGCCTCCCTGTGCCAGTCCGAGAACTGATGCCCAGTGATGAAGGTCAACCTATAAAAGCTCTGCAACAAGGTGTGAAGAACAACTGACGATGGAGAGGAGACTGCTGTTGCTGCTACTGATGTCGGATTACAACTTCAAACGGATGACGGCTAACCCAGAGGGTATTTGCTGATAAGGGCGAGTTCGCTGTTGTTGATTTCCGGTGTTCAATTTCTAGTCTACACACACATTTTGAAAAGGTTAGAAAGTTCATGGAATGGAATGTTTTAGTTATGAATCGACCGTATCGATAATTATCGCGTTTTCTTTATGGTTTTGATGTTGAACCCAAACTTTTTTTAACATTTGGCTTAACTTTTCAAATCGCTTTTGGTTTTGTCTTTGATTTATTTCTGGAATTTCTTGGATTATTCGCACTTTTACACATTTTGTCTCTTTAGGATTTTTTAACCTACACCAGTCCGTTACTTCAACAACTATGTGTACACAGCTTGTTTGCCGCAACATCCAGAACCTGCTGCTGCTGCTACCACATTGATAATTGCACCAACCCACAGTTTGCTGTTACGTACCGCATTGACCCTTCTAGAACCAAGCCAACCTGTTTACAACCGTCCAACTTTGATAGATTAGGTAACTTTATCAACATATAATTTGGATATTCAATGATCGTTTTCATAAGCTGACTTAATCTTTATTTTTATCTTTTGTTTTTTAGACTATACTCCCAATCCAAACCGAGACGCAGACTCTTCTCAGACTACAGCACCATCCTCAAAGCTCGAGATACTGACTCAGCACCATCTTAAAACCTCGAGACGCAGACTCTACTCCGACTACAGCAACATCTTAAAACCTCGAGACGCAGACTCTACTCCGACTACAGCACCATCTTCAAACCTCGAGTCGCAGACTCTACTCCGACCACAGCAATATCTTAAAACCTCGAGACGCAGACTCTACTCCGACCACAGCAATATCCTAAAACCTCGAGACGCAGACTCTACTCCGACTACAGCAATATCCTAAAACCTCGAGACGCAGACTCTACTCCGACTACAGCAACATCTTCAAACCTCGAGACGCAGACGTTAATTCGTTTTGCCGCATGTTATAAAGTAACGTAAATAAATAAACGTACATCTACATAAAATGCTCGTCTCTACTAAAAATCTTTGTCTCGGGCACTTTGCCCCGGAAAGGACTCTTCCCCCTCACAACTTCACACTCTACCCCAGAAAGACAACTATTCCAAGGAAAGGACTCTTCCACTCGGCCTCGGAAAGGACTCGCTCGGAAAAGAACTCTTCCGCTTGCAACTTCTCACATTCAAGGAAAGGACAAAGTCAAAACGGAAAGTACAAATTATTCAGAATTACATTTTTTATTCCAAATTCAAAGTAGGAATTTCTTACAGCTTGTTTGCAAAAGTAAAATTCAACATTTTATTGAATCATCAATAAAATTATGGGATTTGAACCACCTAGCTAGCTAGCTAGCTAGCAGCCCAGCACCCTACCGACTACGCTATAGCGGCACATATACAACCTGCAGGGGAAGTCATATTTATCCATTGCTTAAGCACATTTTATCAAAAAAAATAATGCCATCTACCGGGAGAGACAGGAACTATTTCCTCAACCCGGTAGATTGAAGCAATCTGGAAGTGAGCGAGACAGAGAGTGAGAAGAATAAGAGAGGGGGGAGAAGGGAGGAGAATGAGAAGAGCGGAGAATGAGAAGAGAGAAGGAGAACGAGACAGACAGCGGGAACATGAGACAGAGAGCGGGGAGGATGAGAGATGAAAATAAGAGAGGGATGAGAGGAGGATGAGAATGAGAGAGGGGGAGAGGAGAACGAGAAGGGGAGAGGAGAACGAGAATGCGAGAGGATGAGAGAGGGAGCGGGAGAATGAGAGAGAGTGAGAAGAAAGAAGACAATGAGATAGAGAGAGATAGGATGGCATATCACCTAAACTTCTATGTTCCTTGTTGTTTTCTATCCGTCAGATTCTAGGTGCCGGGAGCAGTTTTACATTTTTCAGTTTTCAGTTCAAACACGTATTCATCCCATCAGCAGCAACGTCACACATTTAGTCCTCGTGGACATAAGATTTCACTGTATCTGAAGTCGAGTTCGTTTGTTTGTTTATCCTCTCTGCCCACACATATTTATGCAGTTCATCTGATGTAGTCCTGATCAACAAACACAAACAAACGTCAATAGTTCCACCGTGTACGAACGTCCTAAAAATATACATGAAACTTAATAGAATGATTTGAGGCCACCTATCAAACATACACAGTAAGAGTTAAGTCTAGTTACCGGTGTATCAGAGAAATGGCAATCTTAGGTAACCCCTAAAATGTGGGTTAAGGGTCAAGTATTTTTTATCTCCGATTTCGATGAAATTCAGTGTCGACATGTATTTTGATGTGCTAATCACAAATCCGAAAGAATTTTTCGGATCCAGGGCCCCAAAAATGAGAAATTTGAATTTTTAGGGGGACCCCTAAATTTTCAAAAGGCCTTGGACCCCAGAGTTTTTTAGATATTCAAAATCTGATTGCATATTTAGAATCAGCACCCCTAAAAATAGTAAGGGCTAAAATTTCAAGCAAATCGAAGAGATTCGATTTTTTGGCCAAAAATGGCAAAAATCTAAGTCCAGGAGTTTTTTTCGGCGAAAAGTTTTTTTTCTCTGATTCCTTCGAAGCTTGGCAGGAAGATGTATTTTGGCGTGTAGAATACGGATCTGCAATCAGATATCAAATCGGAGTTCATCTTCATGGCCAAATTAGAGTTTAATTGGCCAAAAAATGCACCCCAAAAATGGGGTACAAAGTCAAAAATTTGTTCACTCTATTTGAATAAAATTTGGTACAGATATGTTTTTTGGGGTGCTGATCACGAATATCAAGTTAGTTTCTGGATCAAAAAGCCCCTAAAATGAAATATTCAGGATTTCATGTTTTGACCCCTAATTTTTGTCACTAATTTTGATGAAATACGATTTTTTATTTAACCCGTAAATGGCACTGACCAAACGTACAATGGAGAAGAAGAGCTAATTTGCATAAACAATGGAGGCAGAGAGAGAGGAAGAGGAAAAGCGAGGGAGAGAGACAAGAGAGAGACAAGAGAGGTGAGTGAGAACCTTCATCATATTTCTCGACAATCGCATTCTATTTTAGAAATGATTAATTTTTGAATAGCCCGGAAACACGACACAGTGAAATGCTAACGACCAGAAACGCTAATGCGTCAAATTAATAGGTGGAATAGGTGATCGACCAAAACTGGTATCTGGCTACAGGTAATCAAATACAGTATTATCAAATAAGCTATGATGAAGGTCCAATGTTAACACACTCAATACAATAAGGAGAAGAATATATTCACCTGGCTGTTTGACTAAATCCGAATTAGGTGCCGAAAATCTTCCAATGTTGTTGTAAATCCATTAATGCTTTTAGGTTTTAGTTCATAGTCCAAACACATTTTTCATTTAATCTGTTGACAGCATCGCGAAACTATTTAAGTCGATGGTATGGTGAATCCTCGAGATAGAGTTTTTAACGCTATGATGCATTCCTTTGTTCACTGAGTGCTCCGTGAATGTTATGTCATGATAGGTCGTTGAGCGTGAAACTGCTGGTGAATTCGCGCTAAGAATTCGCCGTTTCAAAGCTCCGTGTAGAGGCGAAATCGATGAAATATCCAAGATGTCGAAGATAAACAGGATCGAGTCCACCATGGATTATGAAATTCAAAACAAAGGAAAACAAAACTACAATTGTATTTACATACATCTAAACGGTGCCAGTGACAATCAAACTTTGCAGTAAGCAGGGCGCAGTTTAACAGTTGTGGCTCAAGTTAAAAAGGTTTTGGAATTTGGAAAGTTGGTAGATTGGTTTTTTCCGGATTATTTACTGTGCTTACCTATTACATCCTTTTAAACACTTTGCTGAAATCAAAGTAATTTTCAGCACCTTCAAAAGCATTTCCATTTTGAAGGAGTTTTTAAGGTAGGACAATGTCAAATCAACGAACCGAAACTAAAACGAACTTGGATAGAACTCTTTCGAGATCAATATATAAAACACTTAAGATCGACGAGTTGATATCGACGCCATTGGGTTCGAGTCCCGATTATTCCAGCGGTTCAGAGGTTTTATGGTGTAATGTAAATTTCGACAAATAATGCAACTAGGATATCGGCAAATAATGCAACTAGACCTTAGATTTTTTTTCACTAAGCCGAAATATTGAAAAGCAATGGAATACAACAGTTAGATTGACGAGTAGGCGCCATAACGACATGATGCATGATACAAGATAATTTGGGTTCGAGTCCCAATTATTCCAGCAGCAAAGTGGTTTTAATGTGAAATTGAAATTTCGGCTAATATAAGACCAGAGCTTCAATTACTTACTGAAAACTACGGAATATTTTATACAGTCGTTTCGAAGTTTACGCCCGTTTTTTTATCCCCATGAATTCCTTATGAACAAATTTTGAATAGCGGCACATTATTAGGATTATCGTATTCTAACTAATTATATAGATTCAAACCAAAAAATAAATCAAATTTAACACAAGAACTAATTTTAAATTATGAATAATAAATAATTAATTTGAGTTTAAATTAATACTAATTTCAAAGGTTCAAAGCACAGACAATGAGTTTAATTGAAGGAAATGATTAATTTCAAAGGGTCAAAGCCTAAACAATAAGTTAAATTAAAGAAATAACTTATTACATAGATTGCAAGCCTAAACAATGGGTTTAGTTCAAAATAAAAACTAATTTTGTAGATGAATTGAAGAAAAAAATTAATTTCAAAGATTCCAAGCGAAAACAATAAGCTTAATTGAAGACAATAACTTATTTCATAAATTGCAAGCCTAAACAATGGGCTTAATTAAACTAATTCCAAACATTTTAAGCGAAAACAACGAGTTTAATTAAACACAAAAACTAATTTCAAAGATGCAAAGCCTAAACGATGAGCTTAATTGAACACAATAACTAATTCCAAACCCTCAAAGCCTTAACAATGAGTTTAATTGAAGAAAATAACTTATTTTTAAATTCAAAGCTGAAACAATGAAGACAATGACTCATTTCAAAGATTCCAAGCCTAAACAAAGAGCTTAATAGAAGGCAATAATTTACTTCATACATTCATTGATGGCAATAACTAATTTCAAGGATTCCAAGCCTAAATAAAGAGCTTAATTGAAGACAATTACTAATTTCAAAGATTCAAAGCCCATACAATGAGTTTAATTGAAGACAATAACTAATTAAATAGATTCATAGGACAAAAATGAGTTCAATTTGAGTTTGAATTAAGGCAATAACTTATTTCATAGATTCAAAGCTTAAACAATGAGTTGAGTTAAAGACAATGACTAATTTCATAGATTCAAAGCCTAATCAAAGAGTTTAATTGAAGGCAATAACTAATTTCAAACATTTTAAGCCTAAACAATGAGTTTAATTGAAGGAAATAACTAATTTCAAAGATTCAAAGCCCAAACAATGAGTTTGATTAAAGACAATAACTTATTTCATAAATTCAAAAACAAAAGAATGATTTAAATTGAAGACAATAACTAATTCAAAAGATTCAAAGCCTGAACAATTAGTGTAATTGAAGACAATAACTAATTTCATACATTCAAAGCCTAAACAAGGAGTTTAATTGAAGGCAATAACTAATTTCAAACATTTTAGGCATAAAAAATGAGTTTAATTGAAGGAAATAACTAATTTCAAAGATTCAAAGCCCAAACAATGAGTTTGATTAAAGACAATAACTTATTTCATAAATTCAAAAACAAAAGAATGATTTAAATTGAAGACAATAACTAATTCAAAAGATTCAAAGCCTGAACAATTAGTGTTATTGAAGACAATAACTAATTTCATACATTCAAAGCCTAAACAAGGAGTTTAATTGAAGGCAATAACTAATTTCAAACATTTTAGGCATAAAAAATGAGTTTAATTGATGACAACAACTAATTTCAAACATTTTAAGCCTAAACAATGAGGTTAATTGAAGACGATAACTAATTTCAAAGATTCAAAGCCCAAACAATGAGTTTAATTGAAGGAAATAACTTACTTCATTAATTCAAAGCCAAAAGAATTAGTTAAATTGAAGACAATAACTAATTCGAAAGATTCAAAGTCTGAACATCAGGTTCAATTGAAGACATTTACTTTTTTAATAGATTCAAAGCCCAGACAATGAGTTCTAATGCAACCGAAACAAGAAAAATAATTAATTACGATGAAATCTAACTTTCTGAGTAAGGATTCAGTCTACTTTATGTAAATTCACCATTACTGGACTCATTAACCTAACTGAATGTTTCCTAAATAAAAACAAAATTGGAATTCCAACTTACAGATTTATTTGTGTTTGTTTTGAGCATATTCTTTGTTTATCTTTTCCTCGTGGAGAGAAGTGACATCCAAGCTACTGTAGTCAGCTCACAGGAGTCATCTATTGGGCCAGGTTGGCTTAATTAACATGGATTGGATATCAGGTCCTGATGAGGCGAAAAAGATCTGGAATCTACCAAATGTTGGTTCAGCAAACTGGCAGCAGTGCAGTGGCCCAATTGAAAAGGTGCCCACCTGAAAAAAGTGATAACAACCATTTAACATCACAATCAAATCGACTAAACCAGAGACTATTTACATTTCAAGTAGAAATGCTAATCACATACGTAACCTCAAGCCTGACCTAACTTAAATCGCATATATAAAAAAGGGGCTTCAATTTTTACTCACCAATTTGTGTTTATAACTAAAGCATAGTAAATCTTGATGATGGGCTCAAGCATCGTTGGAATTCCTGTAGAAGCTACTATACTGTCGATGTTTTAGTTTAGTCAGCGCGTATTGGCAGCAATTAGGTATGTATGAGTTGAATGCTGAATGACACCATCTGAAAATAAAAACCATTAAAACATTAGTTCAACCTATTAGCAAGAGATAGTCTTCAACTAGAAATGGGTTCAATTCGAATCGATGTATTATTGATTATTCCTTTCAAACACCGAGGACAATGTGTTACCGTATAAACCGGTCTATGCTTTGACCATTTTCAACGGACAGTGACAATGCGGGTCACCGCCGTACTATAGTTTGATGATATCTATCTGACCTTGAAAGCGTTTTATACTTCAAAATTCTACAGTATGGTACCGATATAACAGATATTTTTACCACTCCCAGTAAAATGAGATATCAATATCGTCAGCATCTCCTAATTTGAAATTCCATTTATTCGAATTATGACTTGAACACAAATATCAAAATATCACGCATTTAAAGTCTAAAAATGACTTGCATTAGTGCAGCGGTCAACAGCGCAAACCACTCGGCCACCGATCCTCGACTATACTAAGCTTTCTGGCATATGGTATGCAAGTCAAGGAGGTCACGGTAGCGTAAACACATCCGAATCATGCGACTGTGGAGGTCGTTTGCAATTCAAGGTCACGGTAACGTAAGAGTTGTTCCGAATCGCGCGACTGTGGAGAACGTTCTCGCGGAAGTAGACGAGGTTACAGACGAGTGTTGACGAATCTCTCACCGGTCCTCGGTAAAGCTAATGTAAAAACAGGTAAGAGACGTGTTTATTTTTCCGGAAACTCGGACCTCTAGAGTCGGCAGTTCCGGCAGATAACATTTGAGTTCGACTCGAAATTTTAAATTCGGTCCCAGTTCCAGTAGACAATCGTCCCACCAGCTCTCCAAAAGATGTTGGCTTAAGAGACGCAGAAAGAGGCCGTCCATTAAGAAGGAGTTCGCCAGATTAGACTTCCAATCCGATCAACACCAATAATGGGACACAATAATGCCCTATAGCAGTAATACACGATTTGTTAAATTACTATGGAAGCCTAAAAGGTGTTGGAAGTTTGATCTTTGAGGTAAACGCGAATGCCTCATTGCAGAGATACACGATTTGTAAAACTACCAGGGTTTGCTATGAGGTGTTGTAAGTTGATAAATAATTTTTTTGGGCTAATACCGATACTTCATTGCAGGGATCTTGGTATTGTTAAATTACTAGGGGTGTTGAAAAGTTTACAATGTGTGTTGGGTAATACTATGCAGGGTAGTTAGGTTTGCAAAACTACTGAGGAAGCCTGCAGTTGTAGGGTTTCGATTTTTCTGGTGAAATCAATGTTTTATTGCTAGGGTATAAGGTTTGTATAAGTGTCAGGGAAGCCTTTGTCACTAATGCGGAGAAATACCACTCAAAAAACTACTAGGGAAACCTATTGGGTGTTTAAAGGTTGATAGATATTTGTTGGGTAACACCAAATGCCTTATTGCAGAGATCTAAGTTTTGTTGAAATACTAAGGAAACCTGAAAGGTGTTAAATTAATGAATTCATCTGTTTCAGTGGGTGTAAAATATCTATTATCAATTTTTGTCTCGCCCACAAGCCCTACGGCTGAGGTACAAACCGTTATGCGAGCATATTCGGTGTTTTACAAAATGAAAATGAAATTGATATTCTATCGAAACGGTTTTGATATTTGTGTTCAAGTCATAACTCGACTAAAAGGAATTTCAAATTAGGAGATGCCAACGAGATTGATATCCTATTTTACTGGGAGTGGTAAAAACATCTGTTATATCTATACCATACTGTACAATTTTGAAGTATAAAACGCTTTCAAGGTCAGATAGATATTATCAAACTGTAGTACGGCGGTGACCCGAATTGTCACTGTCCGTTGAAAATGGTCAAAGCATAGACCGGTTTATACGGTAACACATTGTCCTCGGTGATTGAAAGGAATAATCAGTAATACATCGATTCGAATTGAACCCATTTCCAGCTGAAGACTATCTCTTGCTAATAGGTTGAACTAATGTTTTAATGGTTTTTATTTTCAGATGGTGTCATTCAGCATTCAACTCATACATACCTAATTGCTGCCAATACGCGCTGACTAAACTAAAACATCGACAGTATAGTAGCTTAACGATGCTTGAGCCCATCATCAAGATTTGCTATGTTTTAGTTATAAACACGAATTGGTGAGTAAACATTGAAGCCCCATTTTTATATGTGAGATTTAAGTTAGGTCAGGCTTGGGGTTACGTATGTGATTAGCATTTCTACTTGAAATATAAATAGCCTCTGGTTTAGTCGATTTGATTGTGATGTTAAATGGTTTTTATCACTTTTTTCAGGTGGGCCACTGCGCTGCTTCCAGTTTCTTGAACCAATATTTGTTAGATTCCGGTTCTTTTTCGCCTCATCATGACCTGATATCCAATCCATGTTAATCAAACCAACCTCGCCCAATAGATGACTCTTGTGATCTGACTACAGTAGCTTGGATGTCACTTCTCCCCACGAGGAAAAGATAAACCGAGAATATGCTCAAAAACAAACACAAATAAATCTGTAAGTTGGAATCTTTTTTTGCTATTTAGAAAACATTCAGTTAGGTTAATGAGTCCAGTAATGGTGAATTTACATGAAGTAGACTGAATCCTTACTCAGAAAGTTAGATTACATCGTAATGAATTATCTTTCTTGTTTCGGTTGCATTAGAACTCATTGTCTGGGCTTTGAATCTATCAAATTAGTAAATTATTCAATTGAACTTGTTGTTTAGGCTTTGAATCTTTTGAATTAGTTATCGTCTTCAATTTAAACCATTCTTTTGGCTCTGAATTAATGATATATGTTACTTTCTACAATTAAACTCATTGTTTTGGGCTTTGAATCTTTGAAATTAGTTATCATCTTCAATTAAACTCATTGTTTTTGGCTTTGAATCTTTGAAATTAGTTATTGTCTTCTATTAAACTCATTTTTTATGCTTAAAATGATTGAAATTAGTTATTGTCTTCAATTAAACTAATTGTTGAGGCTTGGAATCTATGAAATTAGTTGTTGTCTTCAATTTCACTAATTGTTTAGGCTTTGAATCTTTTGAATTAGTTATTGTCTTCAATTTAAACTCATTGTTTAGACTTAAAATGTTTGAAATTAGTTATTGTCTTCAATGTAACGCATTCTTTTGTTGTTGAATTTATGAAATAAGTTATTGGCTTCAATCAAACTCATTGTTTTGTCTTTTAATCTTTGAAATTAGTTATTTTCTTCAATTAAACTCACTGTTAAGGCTTAAAATATTTGAAATTAGTTATTGCCTTAATTCAATCTCAATTAAACTCATTTTTGTGCTATGAATCTATATAATTAGCTATTGTCTCCAATTAAACTCATTGTTCGGGCTTTGAATCTTTGAAATTAGTAATTTTCTTCAATTAAGCCCTTTGTTTAGGCTTAAAATCTTTGAAATTAGTTGTTGCCATCAATTAATCTATGAAGTTAGTTATTGCCTTCAATTAAGCTTTTTGTTTAGGCTTGGAATCTTTGAAAGGAGTTATTGTTTTCATTATTTTGACTTTGAATTTATGAAAAAGTTATTTTCTTCAATGAAACGCATTGTTTAGGCCTTGAGGCTTTGAAATTAGTTATTGTGTTTAATTAAACTCGTTGTTTTGGCTTAAATTAGAATGTTTGAATTGAACCCATTGTTTAGGCTTGTAATCTATGAAATAAGTTATTGTCTTCAATTAAGCTTATTGTTTAGGCTTGGAATCTTTGAAATTAGTTTTTTACTTCAATTCATCTATGAAATTAGTTTTTGTTTTCAATTAAACCCATTCTTTAGGCTTGCAATCTATGTAATAATTCATTGTCTTTAATTTAACTTATTGTTTAGGCTTTGACCCTTTGGAATTAATCATTTTCTTCAATTAAACTCATTGTTTGGGCTTTGAATCTTTGAAATTAGTTATCGTCTTCAATTAAACTCATAGTTTATGCTTAAAATGTTTGAAAATAGTTATTGTCTTCAATTAAACTCATTGTTGAGGCTTGGAATCTATGAAATTAGTTGTTTTCTTCAATTTCACTAATTGTTTAGGCTTTGAATCTTTTGAATTAGTTATTGTCTTCAATTTAAACTCATTGTTTTGGCTATAATGTTTGAAATTAGTTATTGTCTTCAATTAAACTCATTGTTTATGCTTAAAATGTTTGAAATAAGTTATTGCCTTCAATTAAACTATTTGTTTAGGCTTTGAATCTATGAAATTAGTTATTGTCTTCAATTACACTAATTGTTTAGGCTTTGAATCTTTTGAATTTGTTATTGTCTTCAATGTAACGCATTCTTTTAATGTTGAATTTATGAAATAAGTTATTGTCTTCAATCAAACTCATTGTTTGGGCTTTTAATCTTTGAAATTAGTTATTTTCTTCAATTAAACTCATTGTTTAGGCTTAAAATTTTTGAAATTAGTTATTGCCTTCAATTAAACTCATTGTTTAGGCTTAGAATCTATGAAATTAGTTATTGCCTTCAATTAAGCTTTTTTTAGGCTTGGAATCTTTGAAAGGAGTTATTGTCTTAGTTGTTTTGGCTTTGAATTTATGAAATAAGTTATTTTCTTCAATTAAACTCATTGTTTAGGCTTTGAGGCTTTGAAATTAGTTATTGTGTTTAATTAAACTCGTTGTTTTGGCTTAAATTAGAATGTTTGAATTGAACACATTGTTTAGGCTTGCAATCTATGAAATAAGTTATTGTCTTCAATTAAGCTTATTGTTTAGGCTTGGAATCTTTGAAATTAGTTTTTTCCTTCAATTCATCTATAAAATTAGTTTTTTTTTTCAATTAAACCCATTGTTTAGGCTTGCAATCTATGTAATAATTTATTATCTTTAATTTAACATATTGTTTAGGCTTTGACCCTTTGAAATTAATCATTTTCTTCAATTAAACTCATTGTTTGGGCTTAAAATGTTTGAAATCTGATCTTGTCTTCGATTAAACTCATTGTTGACGCTTGGAATCTATGAAATTAGTTGTTTTCTTCAATTTCACTAATTGTTTAGGCTTTGAATCTTTTGAATTAGTTATTTTCTTCAATTAAACTCATTGTTTAGGCTTAAAATGTTTGAAATTAGTTATTGCCTTCAATTAAACTCATTGTTTAGGCTTTGAATCTATGAAATTAGTTATTGCCTTAATTCAAACTCAAATTAGACTCGTTTTTGTGCTATGAATGTACGTAATTAGTATTTGTCTCCAATAAAACTCATTGTTCAGGCTTTGAATCTTTGAAATTAGTAATTTTGTTCAATTAAGCTCTTTGTTTAGGCTTGGAATCTTTGAAATTAGTTATTGCCATCAATTAATCTACGAAGTTAGTTATTGCCTTCAATTAAGCTTTGTGTTTAGGCTTGTAATCTTTGAAAGGAGTTATTCTTTAGGCTTTGAGGCTTTGAAATTTGTTATTGTGTTTAATTAAACTCGTTGTTTTGGCTTAAATTAGAATGTTTGAATTGAACCCATTGTTTAGGCTTGCAATCTATGAAATAAGTTATTGTCTTCAATTATGCTTATTGTTTAGGCTTGGAATCTTTGAAATTAGTTTTTTCTTTCAATTCATCTATAAAATTAGTTTTTTTTCAATTAAACCCATTGTTTAGGCTTGCAATCTATGTAATAATTTATTATCTTTAATTTAACATATTGTTTAGGTTTTGACCCTTTGAAATTAATCATTTTCTTCAATTAAACTCATTGTTTGGGCTTAAAATGTTTGAAATCTGTTCTTGTCTTCGATTAAACTCATTGTTGAGGCTTGGAATCTATGAAATTAGTTGTTTTCTTCAATTTCACTAATTGTTTAGGCTTTGAATCTTTTGAATTAGTTATTTTCTTCAATTAAACTCATTGTTTAGGCTTAAAATGCTTGAAATTAGTTATTGCCTTCAATTAAACTCATTGTTTAGGCTTTGAATCTATGAAATTAGTTATTGCCTTAATTCAAACTCAAATTAGACTCATTTTTGTGCTATGAATGTACGTAATTAGTATTTGTCTCCAATAAAACTCATTGTTCAGGCTTTGAATCTTTGAAATTAGTAATTTTGTTCAATTAAGCTCTTTGTTTAGGCTTGGAATCTTTGAAATTAGTTATTGCCATCAATTAATCTACGAAGTTAGTTATTGCCTTCAATTAAGCTTTGTGTTTAGGCTTGTAATCTTTGAAAGGAGTTATTCTTTAGGCTTTGAGGCTTTGAAATTTGTTATTGTGTTTAATTAAACTCGTTGTTTTGGCTTAAATTAGAATGTTTGAAATGAACCCATTGTTTAGGCTTGCAATCTATGAAATAAGTTATTGTCTTCAATTAAGCTTATCGTTTAGGCTTGGAATCTTTGAAATTAGTTTTTTCTTTCAATTCATCTATAAAATTAGTTTTTGTTTTCAATTAAACCGATTGTTTAGGCTTGAAATCTATGTAATAATTTATTGTCTTTAATTTAACTTATTGTTTAGGCTTTGACCCTTTGAAATTAATCATTGTCTTCAATTAAACTCATTGTCTGCGCTTTAAACCTTTGAAATTAGTATTAATTTAAACTCAAATTAATTATTTATTATTCATAATTTAAAATTAGTTCTTGTGTTAAATTTCACTTATTTTTGGTTTGAATCTATGTAATTAGTTAGAATACCATAATCCTAATAATGTGCCGCTATTCAAAATTTGTTCGTAAGGATTTTATGGGGGTAGAAAAAAACAGGCGAACAGGTTATCGAAACGACTGTATAAAATATTCCGTGGTTTTCAGTAAGTAATTGAAGCTCTGGTCTTATATTAGCCGAAATTTCAATTTCACATTAATACCACTTTGCTGCTGGAATGATTGGGACTCGAACCCAATTTATCTTGTATCATGCATCATGTCGTTATGGCGCCTTCTCGTCAATCTAACTGCTGTATTCCATTGATTTTCAATATTTCGACTTACTGAAGAAGAAATCTAAGGTCTAGTTGCATTATTTGCCGAAATCCTAGTTGCATTATTTGTCGAAATTTACATTACACCATCAAACCTCTTAACCGCTGGAATAATCGGGACTCGAACCCAATGGTATCGATATCAACTCGTCGATCTAAACTGTTGTATGTATTGATATCGAAAGAGTTTTATCCAAGTTCGTTTTAGTTTCGGTTCGTTGATTTGACATTGTCTTACCTAAAAAAACTTCTTCAAAACGGAAACGATTTGAAGGTGTTGAAAATTACTTTGATTTCAGCAAAGCGTTTAAAACGATTTAATAGGTAAGCACAGTAAACAATCCGGCAAAAAACAAATCTACCAACTTTCCAAATTCCAAAACATTTTTGACTTGTGTCACAACTGTTTAACTGTGCCTTGCAAGGTTTGATTGTCACTGGCACCGTTTAGATGTATGTAAATGCAATTGTAATTTTGTTTCCCTTTGTTTTAAATTTCATAATCCATGGTGGACTCGATCCTGATCATCTTCGACATCTTGGATATTTCATCGATTTCGCCTCTACACGGAACTTTGAAACGGCGAATTCTAAGCGCGAATTCACCAGCAGTTTCACGCTAAACGACCTATCATGACATAACATTCACGGAGCACTCAGTGAACTAAGGAATGCATCATAGCGTTAAAAACTGTCTCCCGAGGATTCGCCATACCATCGACTTAAATAGTTTCGCGATGCTGTCAACAGATTAAATGTAAAATGTGTTTGGACTATGAACTAAAACCTGAAAGCATTGATGGATTTACAATAACATTGGAAGATTTTCGGCACCTAATTCGGATTTAGTCAAACAGCCAGGTGAATATATTCTTCTCCTTATTGTATTGAATGTGTTAACATTGGAACTTCATCATAACTTATTTGATAATACTGTATTTGATTACCTGTAGCCAGATACCAGTTTTGGTCGATCACCTATTCGACCTATTAATTTGACGCATAAGCGTTTCTGGTCGTTAGTATTTCATTGTGTCGTGGTTCCGGGCTATTCAAAAATTAATCATTTCAAAAATAGAATGCGACTCTGAATTATAGAACATTGTTTTGTCGAGAAATAAGATGATGGTTCTCACTCACCCGATCTTGTCTCTCTCCACTCTCTCTCCCTCGCTTTTCCTCTTTCTCTCTCTCTCTGCCTCCATTGTTTATACAAATTAGCTCTTTTTCTCCATTGTACGTTTGTTCAATGCCATTTACGGGTTAAAAAAAAAATCGTATTTCATTAATGACAAAAATTAGTGACAAAAATTAGGGGTCAAAACATGAAATCCTGAATATTTCATTTTAGGGGCCAGAAAAATAACTTAATATTCGTAATCAGCACCCCAAAAAAAACATGTCTGTACCAAATTTTAATAAAATAGGGTGAAAAAAAATTTTGACTTTGTACCCCATTTTTGGGGTGCATATTTTGGCCAATTAAACCCTAATTTGGCCATGAAGATGAACTCCGATTCAAGAACACTGAATTATAGAACACTGTTTTGTCGAGAAATATGATGATGGTTTTCACTCACCTCTCTTGTCTCTCTCTTGTCTCTCTCCCTCGCTTTTCCTCTTCCTCTCTCTCTGCCTCCAATGTTTATGCAAATTAACTCTTCATCTCCATTATACGTTTGTTCAATGCCATTTACGGGTTAAATAAAAAATCGTATTTCATCAAAATTAGTGACAAAAATTAGGGGTCAAAACATGAAATCCTGAATATTTCATTTTAGGGGCTTTTTGATCCAGAAACTAACTTGATATTCGTGATCAGCACCCCAAAAAACATATCTGTACCAAATTTTATTCAAATAGAGTAAATGAAAATTTTGACTTTGTACCCCATTTTTGGGGTGCATATTTTGGCCAATTGAACCCTAATTTGGCAATGAAGATGAACTCCGATTTAAAATCTGATTGCAGATCCGGATTCTACACGCCGGAATACATCTTTCTACTAAGTTTCGAAGGAATGGGAGAAAACAAATTTTTTCCCGAAAAAAAACTCCTGGACCTTAGATTTTTGCCATTTTTGGCCAAAAAATCGAATCTCTTCGATTTGCTTGAAATTTTAGCCCTTACTATTTTTAGGGGTGCTGATTCTAAATATGCAATCAGATTTTGAATATCTTAAAAACTCTGGGGTCCAAGGCCTTTTGAAAATTAAGGGGTCCCCCTAAAAATTCAAATTTCTCATTTTTGGGGCCCTGGATCTGAGAAATTCTTTCGGATTTGTGATCAGCACATCAAAATACATGTCTACACTGAATTTCATCGAAATCGGAGACAAAAAATATTTGACCCTTGACCCTCATTTTAGGGGTTACCTAAGTTTGCCATTTCTCTGATACACCGGTAACTAGACCTCTTACTATGTCTGTTTGATAGGTGGCCTCAAATCATTCTATTAAGTTTCATGCATATTTTTAGGACGTTCGTACACGGTGGAACTATTGACGTTTGTTTGTGTTTGTTGATCAGGACTACATCAGATGAACTGGATAAATATGTGTGGGCAGAGAGTATAAACAAACGAACTCGACTTCAGTTACAGTGAACTCTTATGTCCACGAGGACTAAATATTTGACGTTGCTGCTGATACGTGTTTGAACTGAAAACTGAAAAATGTAAAAACTGCTCCCGGCATCTAGAATCTGACGGATAGAAAACCACAAGGAACATAGAAGTTTAGGTGATATGCCATCCTATCCTATCTCTCTCTCTTTCTCATTGTCTTCTTTCTTCTCACTCTCTCTCTCATTCTCCCGCTCCCTCTCTCATCCTCTCGCATTCTCGTTCTCCTCTCCCCCTCTCTCATTCTCCTTCCACTCTCATTCTCCTCTCATCCCTCTCTTATTTTCCTCTCTCATCCTCCCCGCTCTCTTTCTCTCGTTCTCCTTCTCTCTTCTCTCCCCTCTCTCACTTCCATCTACCGGGTTGAGATAGGAAATAGTTCCTTTCTCTCCCGGTAGATGGCATTATTTTTTTTTGATAAAATGTGCTTAAGCAATGGATAAATAGGACTTCCCCTGCAGGTTGTATATGTGCCGCTATAGCGTAGTTGGTAGGGTGCTGGGCTGCTAGCCGAATGGTTGGTGGCTCAAATCCCATAATTTTATTGACGATTCAATAAAATGTTGAATTTTACTTTGCAAACAAGCTGTAAGAAATTCCTACTTTGAATTTGGAATAAATTTAATTTGGAATAATTTGTACTTTGCGTTTTCCTTTCCGTTTTGACTTTGTCCTTTCCTTGAACGTGAGAAGTTGCAAGCGGAAGAGTTCTTTTCCGAGCGAGTCCTTTCCGAGGCCGAGTGGAAGAGTTGGAATAGTTGTCTTTCTGGGGTAGAGTGTGAAGTTGTGAGGGGGAAGAGTCCTTTCCGGGGCAAAGTGCCCGAGACAAAGATTTTTAGTAGAGACGAGCATTTTATGTAGATGTACGTTTATTTATTTACGTTACTGTATAACATGCGGCAAAACGAATTAACGGTGTAGAGTCTGCGTCTCGAGGTTTGAAGATGGTGCCGTAGTCGGAGTAGAGTCTGCGTCTCGAGGTTTTAAGATATTGCTGTGGTCGGAGTAGAGTCAGCGTCTCGAGGTTTTAAGATGGTGCAGTTGTCGGAGTAGAGTCAGTATCTCGAGCTTTGAGGATGGTGCTGTAGTCAGAGTAGAGTCTGCGTCTCGAGGTTTGAAGATGTTGCTCTAGTCGGAGTAGAGTCTGCGTCTCGAGGTTTTAAGATATTGCTGTGGTCGGAGTAGAGTCTGCGACTCGAGGTTTGAAGATGTTGCTGTAGTCGGAGTAGAGTCAGTATCTCGAGCTTTGAGGATGGTGCTGTAGTCTGAGGAGAGTCTGCGTCTCGAGGTTTGGATTGGGAGTATAGTCTAAAAAACAAAAGATAAAATAAAGATTAAGTCAGCTTATGAAAACGATCATTGAATATCCAAATTCTATGTTGGTAAAGTTACCTAATCTATCAAAGTTGGATGCAGTAAACAGGTTGGCTTGGTTCTAGAAGGGTCAATGCGGTACGTAACAGCAAACTGTGGGTTGGTGCAATTATCAATGTGGTAGCAGCAGCAGCAGGTTCTGGATGTTGCGACAAACTAGCTGTGTACACATAGTACACAAGTACACAAGTAACGGACTGGTGCAGGTTAAAAAACCTAAAAAGACAAAATGTGTAAAAGTGATTTATTTCTGGAATTTCTTGGATTATTCGCAAAGACAAAACCAAAAGCGATTTGAAAAGTTAAGCCAAATGTTGAAAAATGTTTGGGTTCAACATCAAAACCATAAAGAAAACGCGATAATTATCGATACGGTCGATTCATAACTAAAACATTCGATTCCATGAAATTTCTAACCTTTTCAAAATGTGTGTGTAGACTAAAAAATTGAACACCGGAAATCAACAACAGCGAACTCGCCCTTATCAGCAAATGCCCTCTGGGTTAGCCGTCATCCGTTTGAAGTTGTAATCCGACATCAGTAGCAGCAACAGCAGTCTCCTCTCCATCGTCAGTTGTTCTTCACGCCTTGTTGCAGAGCTTTTATAGGTTGACCTTCATCACTGGGCATCAGTTCTCGGACTGGCACAGGGAGGCTCGAACAACCCTTCTAATACATACGTCGACCAATCAGCGACGGTGCATCATCGAGGCGACCGGAATGGATCAATCAGAAGGCTCGATCGCGCATTCCTGTGGCAGACCCGAGTACGTGACGCTAATCCTCGAGAACCATTCAATTCGTGCCAAACATTTCCTATAGGTATTATAGGTCATCGAGTTTAATTCGACTATTCATAGAGACACACATTGTTAAAGATAGAATGTAGAATGCTAGGATTTTAGCCTAAAATTGCATACTGCAGTCTTATCTAAACTATCCAACAAACTTTATTGTAGATTTCCCTTCTATTTACATCTCGTTTTGAACTATAATTCCGGCTCAATTTTACTATTTTCGAGTTTGCTTCAGGAATATTGAAGTTTGCTTAAAAGTTTGTCCAGTCACGCGGCACTTTTGTGTAGTAGAGCGTGTGGCAGGTCTCCAGTGAGTGATTCTCTATTGGATTGTTGTTTCGAGGCCGATTTTATGCACACGTTCACCAGACATCGCCGCGTACACGTCTACTCTGACTGGAAGCTGGTGAAGTTTAAAAAATCATTGAAGTTTTGTCAATTTACCTGGAGATTGATAGCTGCATTACTAACAAAATATCTACGGAATTCTCGCTGGGATTTTTTCGATTTCTTGAGGAATTAAACAAAAATAAAAAATTTCCCAAACCCTCACCGATCAACTTAAAATATCAAACTAATATTGTAAAAAAGTCGAAGGCCCCTGGTGGAATTACTCCGCAACCTGGACCGGTATTGTGGGATAAATAAATAATTCAGCCAGAAACGACTGAATTAAACATAATTTACCCCACACCAGTTATTTTGTAGGACTCACGCATTAGCAACCTCATTCCAGGGAGGACAGCACTCTCGACTTGCCCGCTTACCGGAGATCATTTGCCACATCCTGACCCGCCTCCTCCGAGACTCGAACCTGGGCCACAGCGGTGACACGCTAGTCGCCGACCGACTAAGCCATCCGGTCCGCCCGATTGTAGCCGGTAAACATTCAAACTTAATCGCCGACTATTCACATTCGGACAAAACACCGTGACGTCGCACGTCTACCAACAGCTTATAAACGTAATTTTCAATTCTTGAAAAATATCCTCTATGCTCGCGGAGAAAGAATTAAAGTAAATAATCTACTATTGTTCGTCGCCACCGTTGAGGGCGCTGGACAAAACGCAAGATTACTAGCGGTGTCTAGAGGATTTTTGAGATGACGGCCTTTCCGTTCACTTGAAGTTCTATGGTTAGTTTAATAACCATTGATGATACGCTACATCCGTATTGCGACGATAAAATCATGAGTAGTAGTTCATTCAACGTTTCGACTATATTTCTAATAGTCGTCCACGAGAATATATCAGTCAGCCAGTCAACTTTGAAAATCCATCCTAAAATCCGACGATCATGGCATTTTCTCAAAGCTAGACAGCCGGGGGCTTAATCAATAGCCGAGTATATGTTAGTTTACCTTTCAACCCTATAGGTTTGCTAGACTTTTGTCCAAACATAGGATTGTTTATCAAAACTGTACTTCTATAAATTGTGTTTGCATATGGACACAGCTTCCGAGTCGATCTCTCGTGTCTGGTGTACGGATTCGATGGAACGACGATGTTAAATCCGAAAAAAATCCTAGACTCATCGCCAACTGAAATTGCCACAACGAGAGTGGCGTAGAAATGCCATAATAAAGGAGAATTTTGGCCCGAGTCCCAATGACTTCAATGGCTCAGTGGTTTGATATATGGTGCTAGTACAGTAGAACTTGCTTGAGTCGAAATTTTTCAATCCACTTTAGATATTTAGCCAGTTAGACCGGAACCACGTAGTGTCAGTAACCGTAGTTCAGATATGCAGCAGGTGGTTAAATTCGTCTGCTTGTATTCATAAAACACACGTACTTTAAGCGCGTGATGACGTGTTGATCGTGCAGTCTAGCACACGGCTGGGGTTCATCGATCGAAACATCTATTCATTACTGAATTTCAATTAAAAAACACCGACTGAAGTAATCATAATCGAACGCTTCCCGTGTTTTCAACGGCACATCTATATGTAGGTAGTGGGTATTGAAGAAATGATTCCAGTCAAACTATTCTCACGGGAATCACTTCACGAAACGACCAAATGTAAAGCAAGATTATTGAAACCTTAGACGAATACCACTCTCGGAAAACGGACCTTAAAACGTGTCATTTTGTAAAAGGGCATTTGTATATCTAAAAAAAAGGATAATTCATATTCTAAAACTTACTCTTATCATACACAGACTGAAGTTACTAAAATGCTTCAATTCTGTTTCAAAGAACTAGATCAAAAAAAAAACGAACCCAACTTCTAAAGATTCCTGTCAAAATATGTACTACCTACACGGTTACAAAGTAAAACCGGTGATGGATTGAATAATGTATGCGGTGTTGGACTAGGCGGCTGCAAGATTATTCAAACTAAGTTCCACGGCAAGTGAGAGCCCGGTGCGTATCGATTTAGCTCAACGGATCACCGATATCAGTTTCCAATCGATATCCGGCTGTGCAATCATCGGTATAATTCAGCAAATTTTAAATAAGATATCACACGTAACGTGTTTCATTCATTCGTCGACAGGTTCTGGTTCGGGAGATATATTCGTTTCGACAGTTTAATACGTTAGAAGAATCGACTAAGGTAAGAAAAACACCATATAATCGTAAAAGTAAAGATAGTAAAGTAAAGATTCATCGTTTCATTAATTTCATCACATTAAGTGAGAATCCAACGCCTGTTTAACTTAGTGGACGTATTCATTTCGGTCAAACTCGGCTCGTCTACGGTACAGGTGGTTTTGGGTTGAGATTGGGTATCAACGATTAGTAGAGAAAAGTGGTAACAGTCGTACACGCGATGAATTGAGAAGTCCGGCTATAGAATTCGGACCGCGATCAGGTGCAAACGCATTCCTTAATCAAATACGTTTGACATCTACATAAATAGGCCTAAGGATTTACATTCATTCGAAAGAATCTTGTGTTTTAGAAACAACGCCTCGTCCGGGGAACTGATTTCAATCTGACAACGCTGGCGTTACGAAAACAAACAAAAAATGATTTCAAACGATTAACCCAATACCATATATAAAGGCCATCATCACACAGAAAAACTGAGACAGAAACTTGTTTGTGTGGTGTCAAACGCTTCCGTTTTTGTGTAATGACAAACGCAGGAGATGTGACCGTTCCGCAATCGCCACATTTAGTCAAATGATAACACGATGTAAAACAAAATTAATTCAACATAGTCCAGTGTAACAAAAAAAATACAAACATTCACTGAATGATTCATAACTATTATTATCACTGTTACGGATTGGTGAGGCCAATTTTGCACGCTTCACATTCCGGCATTCAAACCGGCAATGTAGAAAATCCGTTAGCGCTTACTTACACTATGTGTATGGTCACTCTTAGTTTCATTCTTATGTAGCATCATCTTAAACCTGATTATTGTTATCAAAATTTTCTGACGAAAGGTTTTTTCACTGAGAACCTTACGAAGACTGTTGGGGAATCAAAATTTGGGATTCACCCAAATGCATGATTGCTGATATATGTCCATTCAAATTCTAGGTTACAAAAATGGCGACGTATTTGATAAATCGTGTTTTTGCTGCTGTTCTGATTATGGTCAGTGCCGCGTATTTAGCAGAAGGTGAGTAACGACTGGGAAAATGATACGCAATTTCGAAGGATTTCGTGAAAAATAAAATTAAAGTCGCAATTATCAATTAACATTCAGTAGTTGATTTTTTCCGTTGGACGGATTCGTTTGATGAATTAGTTTTCAGAGCTATTATAAATAACTTGTGTTCTGACGAAAATCAAGTTAATTGACGTACAATATTGTTCTTATGGACACGCATATCCTAGACTCATGTATACATATGTGTATTTCTGAATAATCGAAATGAATCCCTATCACCCACATTTTCGGAATGACCATCGGTACTACACCTGGGATGGGGGTTCGAGTTTTTCTAGAAATTAAGGGCAAATGTGTTTCACTTCGAATTCCATTCAGAATTTCATGCTTTTGTGAAATATAGGTTGCCTTTCAAAAGCCACGTGGTGCAATAATGACGCTGTGTGTTGCAGCAATAATTGTACCGCGGGAACATGTTCCTTATTGTTGGTGATTATTTGGATTGTAATGGGATATACTTGTGGTGGTTTGGGAAACATTTGATTATGAAACTGAAGCACAGTCAGATTACCGCCTGAGTCTGAAACTTCGCGAATTGAGTTCATATTTGTAACTCATTCTTCACATCTCATGTTATAATTAGATTCAATAAAACTGCGAGTAAATAAATCATTTATCGGGATTTTAGCTGTTTATGATTTCCTAGCCTTCAGTGTAGCCATTTGTTTGTAAGGCTATTCGACATTGATCGCCATCACCCACATCGTTGGAATGACCACCGGTCCTACGCCTGGGGTAGGGGCTCGAGTGTTTCGAAAATTTGTTTCACTTCAAATTCCATTTAGAATGTAATGCTTTTTTGAAATGTAGGTCAGCATTTGAGTTGCCTTCCAAATACCGTGGGATGTACTGTTGATTCTCAGTGTTGCAGCAATAATTGTAAAGCGGGATCATGTTCCTAATCGTTGGTGATAATTTCTAATGGAAAATACCTGTGGTGGTTTGCGAAATATCCGATTATGAAACTGAACCACAGGCAGGTTACTGACTGACTATTAGAAAGCTCGACTTGAATTTATATTCGTAACTCAGTTGTCAAATCTCGTGTTATAATTAGATTCAATAAAACTGTCAGTATATAAATCAGCTATCGGGTTGTTAGATAGTTTATGATTTTTCCGTGGATGTTTTCACAGTGATCAATAGGATGCGCCGTTTCATCCGCAGTAGTAGACAATAACCGCCGATTCCTGTCGCGCGTTTATCCCTTATGCTAAATTCCGACTACGAAAATACAATATAATAATAATCTGACATTTCTAAATGGTCCATTTCAATCCCCACGTGCGGACGTTTGGTGTCATTGTTGCTCTATTGCCTTTGCAATACATGCCCGAGTGACAGCTATTCGCGTAAACACATCCGATCATCTTAAGCAAACACATAAACAAAATGCCTGACGGTTCACAAAAAAATCATGGCGTCCATCCCCCTTTTCGAACCATGTTAGACATTTCATCATGTATTGATTAATTCCCCGTATACAACGGATATGTAAATTCGTATATTATATTCGATGGTTTCCTATAAAGGAGAAACGCTATCGACCATTATCGACTAGCTAAGTAAGAGTTCGATCTATAACAAATCAGCACAAACAAACTAAAAATACGGTGATTTTGGTGGTATATTCAGCCCGTTTTCGACAAAATTGCTTATTCGTCTGTTTGCCATAAATCCAGCGATTATATACCGACTGGTCAGCTAACATACCAGAAAAATCATCACTCATAAAAATACAAAAAAATGCATTGATTCAGACGATGGTGTCGAATTGAAGCAGCTACCTATTCTTCGATACCATTGTAAGCGGCACGTATAACGAGATATCTCACATTTGACGTATGTATGTCGACTGAGAAATAGATTTGTCAATTCGACCTTTTTTCTACTGGTCTTCAAGCATGAACTCAACACTCGCCTGATATAGGTTGTTTAATAGGTAGAAATAGAATGTAAGGCGTACGTTGTTCAATGTACATGAATTAAATTGTTTATTTATTTATGAATTGTGTAAATTGCCGCACGATGTCTACACCGTCACAAATAATACGAACCGCAAATTATAGTGGCTCATCTAAATATTCGTACCGGTAGACTTAGATTTATAGGGACTCTTGAATGAACAATAATATATTTGTATATTCATCGCAGAAACATTCCATATCATATTTCGTTCACTGACAACGATGTGAAGCCCTTGTTTTGTATAACAAACATTTTTTGTGATCCGATATTGATGCAAAACTGTTGAGCAAATGAGAAATCGTGTCTTAAATCAAGCCAATATTTCCCCCAACGAAGTACCGGGGATACAACAAAATAGACCATGGGTTCGGTTGAATGAACTAACTGAGTATAGTTTCAACTAGGATGGATAGTGCTGCTACTGACATATAAATGCCTAAACTACCAGGGAACAAAGTATCCGCGGTCTATTTTATCTGACTATGCATCCACCAGATCTCTCCGCTCTTAGCAACATACAAGTCGTCTGGTTAAGCCAAAACCAATGCAATAGGTGACAGGACATTTCAATTTACAGCACTTTGGAACCAGCAGCCCCTTAGTTTTAGACTAAGTCCATCAGTACAATGTTTAACTTGAAAACTTAGTTACTTAGAAAAGTTAATTACCGCAATTAATCTCACCTTTCAATTCCAACTTCATATTCACTCTCCAAGCGTTTCAAATAACCCTTAATGAGCTCATATCTAGTATTCTATGCGGATGTAAACTGATTACGCTTTGTAGAAGTGCGCTATATGAGGAAAAAATTAATATTTTACTTTCGAGCACAAAGAGTCCATCTGTTCTGGTAGGCTTCGCAATAATAACATATAGAAATAAAACCTTTGTACTCAACAACACTGTAAGTAAGCAGGTTCAACTACGATGATAACATTGTAATATGTATCATCACTGGCACTTTTAAGTTCTTTAACTTGGATGCTGAAGGGTTCGTTGAGATTTTGCTAATTTTCACCCAGTACTTCCTAGTGGCTAAGAGCTGACGACAAAATATCAGCTGTGTATATCCATTGGATTAAACAAAAATAAATCTACTCACCAGATATTCCTGTGTAGAGCATCATGGATTATTTCGAAACGTCTGGTGTCCATCCACAGTATTCGTTCAATCTTCCTCGCGGTATTGACAGCAATCAGTTTCTGATGATGAGTGAAAAAGTGAGGAACGAAGGATCTGAAAAATAGAATAATTCAATTTTGAATTAAGTATGGGTGAGTTACCTGACTGAGATCACCTACAAGTCACAATGAAAATTGCACGGCACTCATAATGAGTTCTATTGGAGTAATGAATTACCTATTTAGACAACGGGAAAAATAAGCCGGAGTTCAAGGCAGTAGTTGCGGTTAGCAGGCAACCTATGTGAATACTTACGTCACACATAAGAGAGAAGCATAGAAGATAGGTGAGAGTGACGTGGGTGTTTACGTGGGAAAGCTTGTTATAGCAGCAGCCTTGAGCTCTGGAAAGTTGAGTTATAAATTTAGCGCTCGTGACGTATAACACACGTAGAAATGATTTGCATGGCCAGTAGAACTGTATTAATATGAAAATACGTCACTGGCTATGAGGCCAAGCGGTGTGGAAATATACGTCACGAGCGAAGGAAGAATACGTATAAAAAGGGAGGGTTTTAATGGAGTGTGGTCGAAAAAGCTGGGTCGGTAGAGCTAGGTCGGTTGAGCTAGTGGTTAGAACTAGAGAGGGACGTGCTAGGAAGATTGTAAGAAGAGAGTATA
Source organism: Tubulanus polymorphus (assembly GCF_964204645.1). Lineage (NCBI taxonomy): Eukaryota > Metazoa > Nemertea > Palaeonemertea > Tubulaniformes > Tubulanidae > Tubulanus > Tubulanus polymorphus. The sequence goes on from NC_134036.1 coordinate 6,324,529, forward strand.
AGAATAAAGATATGGATCGATAGAAGAACCCTGCTAACAACAATGTCGGTACAACATAAGTTTATGTTGCTGACAGATTGTTATCCAATGTTTTCCTCTAGAACATTGACACAACATTCAGACAATGTTACACAAATAAGTCCGCCCTCTGTTGATTGAACTAAGAAATACTGATGTTTATACAACATTGCTGCAACATTGATGTTAATTGATGTTAGTTTCGCACATGGACGCATGTTTAATTATTTTAATTGTCTGATCTAGGCCTTTTTGGCTATGATAAAGATCCATAATCACCGACTGATAATTATCAACCTACAGGATATACAGTATCTACCGATTCGTTCATATGGATACGAAACGATCGATGGGTATGTAGTTCTCTCCCAGTTAGTCTGCGCCATTTTGTTTTTTCTGTTTGGTTCAGAAGATTTCTGTGTATGGTTTATTCTATTTTTCTGCGTCCTGAGCATGATTTGGATATTTATCGATGATGGATGTGACAGTTTCACTGCTCTAGATTTCATTTTTTGAGGTAAGCATATGTGGTTAATTCTCTTGATTGATTGATAAAAGAGATTTTAGAACACGCCTCTTTCCCATTAGAATTTCCCGCCATTTTTCTTGTGTACGTGGCACTGTTCTGAAATTAGGGCAATATATTTTATATTTTATTCTTTTCAGATGAATCAGTGACTAAGGATGTAGATATGGTCGAAGAAAATAGATATTAATAGATGTTGCATCGTATCAATAAATTATATCGTTTGTACTTATGATGAATATTGAGGTAATAAAAATCAATTCAAAATCGACTCAAATTTATTTTCGAGTTTATTAGTTATGGCTGACCCATTGGAGGCCTCCCATTCATATCATTAGGATATTGTATAGATGTTGTAGGAATGTTTCAAGTAAAATAATGACATTGTGTCAATGTTGTAGAAATATTGTCCGTATCAACATTTAACATTTCAACGTTGATCCAATGTTGTGGAGATGTTTGGTACAACATTGCAACAATGTTGTGACAACTTGCTATGAGTCCACAGTTCTCGTTGATACAACATTAAACCCAACATTAAAGCAACATTAGTCTGTTCTGATATAATGTTGTTACAACATACCGACAATGTATTTTTGTTAGCAGGGAAGCTAGTTGTAGTTAATTTATGCGAAGAATCCCAAGGAACTACGCTGGTGAAACGCAAACAACGCAGATGGTCAACACACGTCACCCTGACACTGGGGAAGAGGAACCCCACAACAGTTCAACCTTCTAATCCCATTTACACACTTTTCGGACATAATGTTTCGTTATATTAGGATGTAATTCTCTACACCCATCGTCACAACACGGAACAGCGTTTCATCAACTGGTTATCTATTCAGCATCCCACTCCATTACAGTCGATTCATAGAAAGTGCTGAGATGTGCGAAATATTTCAAATACGGGTGAAACTATGCTTAACGCCTTTATATAGCTTTGAAACCAGAGAAATGTGCAGATTTCGTCAACGAGAAATCTTTTTTCCAAACAAATTCAAAAACTCACTCTCACAAATTATAAACTGCATCTCGTTTCTAACGCCATATTCATGTATTTATCAAAATTGTCGTTGCCACTTGGAATATAAAGCCAGGAGAAAGTACTCATCTCTATGATACAACGTCTTGTTCCTGGACAAAAGTTTGAACGTTTACGTTGAGGCGATGAGTGTCAATGAATTTCCGATATTTCAAGTATTCTTTTCTTGGAGTCAACTGCATCGATCAAGCCCTTACTTAATACTCAATACTTAATGAGCCCCCCAGCGTCCAGGGCAGAACCCTGCCCCTAAACAACCACAGTCTTACAAAACATCACCCGCTCATGTTAGATATATTTCAAGTAGGTGATTATTGAAGCGTAAATGTATTAGCTCTAAATGGCTGTATGATAAAAAAAATCTTGGCACCGGAATGAATGTTCTAATGTTATCACGATAATTGGCTCAATCGTAAATTGAAATTTGCGCAGTTTCATTGGCAGGTACACGTATTCGAACTGCAGTATAATTCATGGTCAACACTCAACATATTTCAATTCGAAATCTTTGTTATCAGTTGTTTTGGAAGAAAATTATCGTTGTTCCTAACCTCAAGTACGCGCCAATTATCGTGAAAGGTATTCGAATCGTTCCACCACCTTGACCAACCCGACATGCATTTACCCAATCCGTCACCGATTTGTCTTCAGATTTTCTAACCGTCTAGATATCACGTGTATTTACGTATATGAGGATATTAGAAATCTTTGGGCGAGGGGAAGAGGTTATATCGCGTGTTCTCTAAGCGATTAACAGGAATGCATTTACAAATCGTTCACCGACGTATTATAATACCGAATCTGAATTTTATAATACTCCGCTATTTTGAATTATTCAAAATACTGTTAAGCTATTTTGGTTGTGGATAAGAATGCAACCCTCATTACTAAATGTTTTGCTTTTCATAGATTCCCTCTGCTACTGAGAAATACAGGGCCAATCGATAGGAATACCACCTGTGCTCATCCAATAGACGATGATTGTTCGCCGAGCAGATATATTAGTAACCGAAAACTAACGCGCAACAGGTGATTAAATATTCGTCTGCCTAAATTTATTCAACACTTCAATCTCGTGATGACGTGTTGATCGTGCAATCTAGCAGTATTGTAGTACATATGTCTGGTCGAAACTGATCGGAATTTCTTTTTAAGCCGCCCATAAAACATAACATAGAATTTCGCTTAAATGATTCTAGCTGAATAACTAATTTCAATCGAATGATTCTGGTAATATCAACAGCACATCTACGCGTAAATAATGGATGTTGAGGAAATAGTAGCAGCCAGATTGATTCTTTCTCTTATGAAGAACTGAAGAACAGCATGATTAAGAAAAATCCCCCCTCAGAAAACTGGCATAAAATGTTTCATTAACTTATGAGGGCATATCTAAAAAATACGGACTGATGTCATACGGATTGGTGTAAATAAAATTCTTCAATTCCGTTTTAACGAATTAGCGCTGCAATAAACAGAAAACTAACCAACTTCTAAATAATCCCGATATTCTCCCAACCGTCAATGCACGTGATACCTATACGGTTGCAAAACTAGAGGAAACTGGTGATAGACGAAGTAATGTCTACCAGGATGGTCTATGGAGCAAAATTATGAATATGGCCTTCGACGGCTAGTGAGAAATAACGGGTTCGCATCGATTTAGTTTTACAAAACAATGATATCAGTTTCAATCATTATCAAGCTGAGCAATCATTGCATGATTCATGAAATTTCGAATAAAATATCACGCGTAACGTGTTTCATTCATTCGGTTCTGACTCGAGAAAACGAACGAAGCTTATTTCCATTTCGACGTTTGAATACATTCGAAGAAGCGACTCAGGTAAGCAAAACACCTTATAAACATATTAAACGAGTAAAAGAGATTGATCATTTCGTTTATTTCATTACTTTTAAGTGAGAATCTTGTAAAAACTAAGAAGTATCAATTTTGTCGCTGGTATGTTTGTGTTTTGGGTTAAGATTGGATATAAACGAGTATTAGGGAAATGTGGCAACAGTGTATCCCGCTTTAAGATTTCTTAACACCCAAATCGCCGTGGTTTCGCTGTAAAAAATTTAATCGAATGGAATTCTATTGTTGGACATTTAAAGTTTAACACGGATTAGAGTCTTTTTTTCTTTCATTCGACTACGAGTGATAGCTTTCTAGTCAATTCTATACTATATTCAAAACTCGTTATTGCATCATATCTCCATTACGATTTTCATTTTAATCTATGACTATGATCCACGGTTAGTGTAAACATATAACAAGGAAAAAAAACAAATGAGTGACGACGAATCTTTACACGTATTACACCCACGTAACGGTAATCAATTCAAATTCTAGGTGACAAAAATGCTTTCGTATTTGCTAAACGGCCTCTGTGCCGTTGTTGTGATCGTGGTCAGTGCGGCGTCGTTTGCAGAAGGTGAGTAACGACTAGGGAAATATAATGCACAATCTATCTCTGAGGATTAAATGAATAGTTTAAAGTAAAGTAGTAATTATTATTAAATATTCACTAGATGTTTATGGGTTAAACGAATTAATTTGATGAGCTGCATTTCAGAGATAAAAGCACTTACATATATTCTGACGTAAAAACCAATTTAATTGACGTGCGATATTGTACTTATGTACGCGTTTACTAATCTACTGTTCGTATTTGTATCTCCGAAAAATCGACATGAACGAGGGACATCCGTCACCTTCATCGTCGTTATAGTCACCGGTCCTACATCCGCGGTGTGGGTTCGAGCATTTCTAAATCATAGTATTTCTAAACAGAAAATGTGTTTTTCTTTAATATAGGTTGCACCAATAATGGCCTGTGGTGTTCGGTTGATAGTGAGTGTTGCAGCAACAAGTGTAGCGCCGGAACATGTTCCTAAACGTCGGTGATGATCAGTTTTTATAATTGGATATACTTATGCCAATTCGGGATCCGATTATGAAACTCAACAACAGTCCGGTTACTGACTGACTAAGGCTCGAATTAAATTTATACTTGTAACTTAGTCGTCAAACCCCGTGTTATAGTTAGACTCACTAAAATTGAGAGTAAATAAATAAATGATCGGCTTGTTCACTGTATATGATAAAAAGTGACATGGATCAAAACAACAAACTAGCACTAACAGATTTAGGTCCCTTGTGAGCTTATTACACAGACAGATAGAGAAATGTGACAACGACGTAAAACTGATCGGCAATCGTTTTCCATAGAAAAATGAGAAATCGCGTATCAAGATAAACCAATTTTCCCCCTACGAAGTACGGTGGACATAATGAAGAAGCATGGGTACGGTAGAATCAACTGGCTACAATTTTTGATAATTTTTGAGCACAAGAAATCGATCGGTTCTGGTAGGATTTCCAATAACGCATAAAAATGAAATCTTTCTACAGAACACGATTGTAATTAAGCAGGGTCAACTATGGTGATAAACATGACCACATGTATCACTCGCAGTTTTTAGTTCTTTAAAAGTTGAACTCGGAGGCTGAAGGGCGATCCATGTGACGTCATCGTCATTTTTACAAACGAGGCCAGTCATCAAATAGTAGAATGGGAAAAAATCTATAGAGATTTTTCTCATTTTCTGCCTGTACTTCTTAAAAGCTTTGAGCGGATGGACGAAACGTTCCACATTAATTCTAACAGCTATTTCCCTGCGGTTAAAAATCAGCTGCGAATGTCCAGTGGATTAAACGACGATAAATCTACTCATCAGAAATGTCTGTGTGGAGCATCATGGATTATTTCGAAATGTCCAGTGTCAAAAGTGTTTATTCAATCGGCCAGGCGGAATTGGCAGAAATCAGTTCCTGGTGATGATGAGATGGTGAGGAATGACAAATCTGAGAAAAAAAACAATTTAGAATGATTCTATGTTTAATCAAGTAAAGGTGAGATACCTGAGATACCTGAGGGCAATGGCCTTCACGCCCCCCTCTCCGATAAGTGGTTGCGAGCCCGAGATGTAAATGGACACAAACCCAATATTGATGGGCAATTGTGCGCCATTTCATTACCCAATATACTACTTAGGACACCGCAAGTGGAGAGTTTACACCAGGGCTACAGCTTTTAGGTCGTTTGGCAGTTGCTCCTACATGGACTCAACACAAAACGTCCGTCAGTCATATTCCCAAATTGTCCCGGCGCGGAGGGAGGGGAAGTGAGCATAAGTTCTCAGCTTCGTCTATCCGGAAAAATAAGCAGCATCTTTTGAAAATGTATTCATCATCATCATTATCGATGCATTATAAAATCCGTGCGCAAAGCTATTAGTTTATATCTAAAACGTTGTAAATGCATCGAATCAAAGGAAGTCCGATTTAAACATATAATTTCAATATTCAAATGTTTTAGAAAATATGTGCGATATTAGGGGTATGCAGGTTTCATGACATTAGCAATTTACAATAGCATAGCTGTCATATACGGCTCCGCGTCCATTGATGGCATGTGTATAAGGTGACAATTCAATTCAATACTTTATTGATCCTTATTACATTGAAATTCCGGGATAAAATTTAAAAAACTTACAAATTTTTAAATAAGAAAATACAAAATACAAGACACACGGTAAATTCATACAGTATAACATGAATAAGTTCTTTAAATGACAATGTCTACTTCAACCCAGACTCAAGTCTAGGATATCGAGTGACAGCCAAACCGGGCCCCAGGACCGGGCCGGCTGGCTACACGATGTGCTCAACGTCATGATGAGGCAAACATCCGAAGAACTCTTTCTTCAACCATGGAGGCAATGAAGTTGCAGACCAGCTTACAGGCAAAAGTGAATCGAAGTCGGTCACAAGTTGACAATTTTTTTAAAATTAGACCAGTTGAAGACTGTATCATCTACCCAATCGCCAAATCTCATAATTCCCCAAATTTCTTATAACTTCGATTTCAAATTTGCAATTCCACATTAGCTTCTCCCAGAAATTCTACATTTTTCGCAGGCATCAAATAATTTATTAAAGTTAATTTTCTTGTTTAGAACTACCCTTTGTAGTAACCACAATCTCCGAACCAGGAAGCGTACATTTGATAACATGAGCCATTACGTGAAATAGTCATAACCGTCATTAGATATTCTATTCGCTATAACCAGGTTTAATCGACTTTGACCGATCAGGACTTTGAAATATAGGTCTATTTACAAAATGAAGCGATCAAGTCACCGTAACGAATGTAGAACACGACTAACTAATAAAATCGATATTTGGCTCTCATTTGAGATTCACAAAAAGTAAATTATATTTTATATTCAAAAATACCGACGAATAATTCTGTCGTTGTTGGATGATGAATTTTTTAAAGATTAATCGCATCCGATTGAATTTAAAATTCTATAAAAACTAATCTTAAAAACTGTTCGATTGAGAATGGTTGCAATAAATCGTTACAAGATGCGACAACCCTTCGCAATCCTTCGCTCAACTCCCCATTCGTTTGGTACTTTTAAGTGCATAGTCCGCTTCCTTCATTAATTATTTGATCTCCTCTCAGGTATAATAGGACGGTCCCATGGTCCCTCAGTCATGTACTGCAGAGCGATTCGTTAGATTGGTTATAGAAACGATCTGAAATTCTAAGCAATGACTGTGCAACTGTCCTCAGAATGATCCAGGATGATATGATATTGAAAACCCCAGACAAATTGACTATAGTGGAATTTACAAGTGGTTGATGATAGTGATGTTTATTTGTGTTATATTTTCTTTTTACAATATTAGATCATAATTAAATACATTATTATAATAATTCAAATAATAACTAATATCTATATTGTAAGCAATGACTGTGCAACTGTCCTCAGAATGATCCAGGATGATATGATATAGAAACCCCAGACAAATTGACTTTAGTGGAATTTACAAGTGATATTTATTTGTGTTGTATTTTCTTTTTACAATATTAGATCATAATTAAATACATTATCATAATAATTCAAATAATAATTAATATTTTGTCAAATAGGGAAGTTTTCAGTTACCAGGCACCATTTTAAGGCGGTCTCGCGGGTCCCGTATTGTTGGACAGATTTTAACATTTTCTAAACTAAAATTTTAGCGCGGTTTATTGTCGTCCATTCCTCTTTTGGCTCATAGTTTAAACTTATGAATCGTTAGAAAGGTGACAATTTTCTGATGGTGTTAAATTCATTTTTCATTTTAAAAAATATACGTCACTTTTAGGGATAAAAACTGTTTTGAGATACAATGTAGAGTTTTTCATTGAAGATAAAGTTTTATCTAAGGATTTGGTTGATACTGCTTTCGTAAAAAATATATTCATAGAAACGCGCGTGGCCACCGGTTGAGTCAAGAGCAAAGCGCACGCGAGTGGTTTACCGTCGATTTTCTGCATACGCGTATTACGCTATTTTTATGGCAATTTTCTAGATTTTAAATATTTTCTAGATTAAAATCAGGGGCAGGTTGCATAGTCATGGGTTAGACTTAAGACCAGTCTAAAACCAACTAAGTTCTATAGCCAATCCAACAACTTAAGACCAGTCTCACGGCTGTGCAGCTGGCCCCAGATACTATGCATTAGGATTGGACCTAGTCCAGAAAGAAATGTCAAGAAACTTGTCTCATCTGACCTCGAATGTTCAATCGTCGAGCGTTAAACATCGGACCATGGACGTATAAACTAGTTTAGTTTATATCTAGTTTATACGTCAATGATCGGACCGAGCTCAGTGTCGATCAGAGAATAGCGGATAACTGCTTCTAGGTGACACGACACAAAGACGCAGTCTCTCAATAAAATCAAGGCAATTTGATACTACGTATCTATGTCCCCGCGATAGCCAGTAGGGAATGAATGACCCCTGAAGACACTGATCTTTGGTATAGAAAAATGATGAGTGAATCCAGGGATAACCATACTATGAAATATCATTTTCCTGCTATGAATGGTCATTTAAGAATTGAGTTTACAGGGTTTTAGGGAAAAGACGTCTACCAACCTTGACCTTTGACCCTAGAACTCCAAAATCACTAATGCACATCCTCTCCCCAGGGGTAATCATACTATGAAATATCATAGTCCTGCTATCGACGGTTCATCAATCACGTTCACAAAGTTTCATGTGAACGACGTGTAGTGACCTTGACCTTTGGCCCTTGGACCCCAGATTTAATAGGGCACATCCTCTCCCTAAGGGTAATCATACTACGTAATATCATAGTCCTGCTATCGACGGTTCTTCTTGAATGACGTTCACAAGGTTTCACATGAATGACGTGTAGTGACCTTGATCTTTACGAATGCACTCGTGCGCGCTTTGCGCTTGACTGAACCGGTGGCCACGCGCGTTTCTATGAAGATATTTTTACGAATGCAGTATAAACAAAATCCTCAGATAAACCTCTATCTTCAATGAAAAATTCTACATTGTATCTCAAACCATGAAAAAGTTAATGTCAATAACACAAAATTAGCAGTCTTTTTGAGGCGCATTCCTTAAAGTGACGTTTATTTTTTAAACTGTAACTGTATACGATTGTTGCAGCCGAGAAAAATAAAATAAACGCCATCAGAAAATATAAATTGTCACCTTTCTAACGATTCATAAGTTTTAATTTTGTGCCAAAAGAGGGATGGACTACAATTAATCGCGCTAAAAGTTTTAGTTTAAAAATGTTAAAGTCTTTCCAACAATGTGGGACCCGCGGGACCGCCTCAAAATGGCGCCTGGTAACTGGAAACTTCCCTATTGTTTTCTTTTGCGATACAATCATAATTGATTACATTCTCACAATAATTCTAATAGAAATTACTTTTTTCGTCAAATTTTTTCTTCTTAACTTTTAGTCTTTTTTTTTCTTTTACGATATACTACGTAATAGAATGAATGACAGTCTCATTCCATAAACAGGTCATAAAAAGATACATTCTTTCACTTTTAAAAAATCCACATATTTTTACTATCTATGGATTGAATCCCGAATGAAACGTGTTATATCGTGTTTGATTAAAACCGGGTTTCTATTGTGTACGAGTGAGTACAGTGTTTATATGGTGAACTTGCAGTGAGTGCTGGTTATTGCTGATATCGCAGTGACAGATAACTACAGTGTTACTGCCACATACTTTATGTATCTCACATGTCGCACTGTCTGTAGAGTTCAATAATATACGCGGGTGATCTATGAACCCCTCATCATTATATCCCATACTAATCACGACTCCTCTGTTAGACATAGAGTTTACCGACAGTAATACATGTTTGTCATTGATAACACACGGGTGTCCCACAAATGGATTGAATGTTAGTCCGCAATCTTTCACATCGATGAAACTGATCAATTCCGCATCAGCTGTTAGATAGAGTAATCTGTATGATTTATTACAATATACAAACATGCGTCCCCGTGCGTCGACATCTAAACAGTTGATAGATTTGTACTCTCCGTCCGGGAGCTGATATTTCTTACCTCGGTTTCTATCAATCAGACTATTTACAGGGTTTTCTAGTAAACGTAAAACATGAACCTCTCTAAATGACTGTATGTAGATATTGTGACCGCGGATGACTAGTGTTCCACATCCAGATAGAAGAATATCAGTGATTTCTTCCTCTAACACTTTGTCCTGATCTTTATATTTTCTCAGGCAGAATTTCTCGTTTTTAATCACGAGCACAAACAGGTGATCGTTACTATCAGTATCGAGTCCCAGTACACAATCACCACCATCACATTTTACATATCTCTTCATTACATTATTATCATCCATGTAATATACACCACTGGACTCCCCGTACTGCGCGCATATTATACGTGGCTGTCGACCAGTCTGCTCACCAGGTAATGACGTCCCTAGACTGGGTCTGAAGTCTGTCTGAACCTGTTTACTGATCGTTAATGAATCAATGACGACACCAATCAAACTCTCCACTTCATCCACTCTCCTTTTGACGTCATCAGTAGATCTCTCCACTTTATCCATTCTCCCTATGACATCACTAATAGTTTTCCCTGTGACGTCATCGATAGCGTTGTTCAGTTTAACTTCTAATGCTGCAAGTTGTTGCTTAATACAGAACCGGTTCAGTCTCTCTTCAAGTTGTTGTTCAGTACAGAACCGGTTCAGCCTCTCTTCAAGTTGTTGCTCAGTACAGAACCGATTCAGCCTCTCTTCAAGTTGTTGCTCAGTACAGAACCGATTCAGCCTCTCATCAAGATGTTGCTCAGTACAGCATCGGTTCAGTCTCTCTTCAAGTTGTTGCTCAGTACAGAACCGGTTCAGCCTCTCTTCAAGATGTTGCTCAGTACAGCATCGGTTCAGTCTTTCTTCAAGTTGTTGCTCAGTACAGAACCGGTTCAGCCTCTCTTCAAGATGTTGCTCAGTACAGCATCGGTTCAGTCTCTCTTCAAGTTGTTGTTCAGTACAGAACCGATTCAGCCTCTCTTCAACTGTGCCTATTGTGCGTTTCAATTGAGAGAATTTATTCTCTAAATTACCTTGTAACCGTTTGACATTGTCAATTAGGTAATGATGACGTTGATCAATGTTTGATTGAACTGTTCGCGCTTCACTGATCGGTACAGTGTTCACTCTAAACACGTATTCGTTCCCGTGACGACTAGCACCGATCACAAGACCCGAGCCTATTGATTGCGGTGATCGTTGAAGTCGCGATTTGTAGATTTCACACATTTCTTCATTTTCACATTTAACGATAAAGACGTGATTCTGAGGTTGATGATTGAACGGAATGGAATGATTCGGTATCTCCACACGAGGGGGCGCATCTCTCCATTCCAATTTCACCTGAAATAGAAAATGACATTTTTATTTGACTGTCACCTCGCCGTGGTCACCCGTCTAGTATCACACGCGGGTGATGATGAAAATGAAGATGAAAATGACAGATTCTTACCTCATCAAACGGCATCATCTGCACTGCTATTGCGTGACTAGTAAAGATGGTGTTTAGTTTTTGTTCAATAGCAGCCTCTAATTCTTCACACCACAGAGTTATATCAAGTTGTAATGAATTTCCATCCGCAGTTATTCGATCAGATTCCAAATTAAACAACGGCTGATAAAAGTAATTTTGTATCGTTCTGTACTCATTATCCTGATCGGACCAAACGTTAACGCGACGTCCTTTGAAAGAAACTGAAATCTCGAAACGATCCGGATTACTTGTAGCCATGTTGACCCTCATTAATTAACACCGGAAATGAACTGAATGCGGTTTGGGCGTAGAACAGTCAGGTGATATTAGTCCAAGGGTTCTGGTTTGCCTTCTCTTAATAGTAACTGTACAAAAGACGGGCGCGGCAAGAACCAGTTCTTACGCCATTTTACCGTTTGATAAATAGGTCGTCGTCAATAGATACAGACATAATACAAACAATCAGGTTTCTGATTGCCGATTGCCGATTGTCGACTTCGGAAAATTACTTCGCGTGCCTCCTTCTATCGATCTGCGCGTATTAATACTTTTCTCAGTTGAAATGTTGGACCACAGATCTACTTTTACATGTTCTGGAGTTGAGCCAATTGACTTTGACCGATCAGGACTTTGAAATATAGGTCTATTTACAAAATGAAGCGATCAAGTCACCGTAACGACTGTAGAACACGACTAACTAATAAAATCGATATTTGGCTCTCATTTGAGATTCACAAAAAGTAAATTATATTTTATATTCAAAAATACCAACGAATAATTTTGTCATTGTTTGATGATAAATTTCTTAAAGATTAATAGCATCCGATTGAATTTAAAATTCTAGAAAAACTAATTATCAAAACTGTTCGATCGGAATTGTTGCAATAAATCGTTACAAGATGCGACAACCCTTCGCAATCCTTCGCTCAACTCCTCATTCGTCTGGTACTTTTAAGTGGACGGTCTATAAGTCCGCTTCCTTCATTAATTATTTGATCTCCTCTCAGGTATAATAGGGCGGTGACATGGTCCCTCAGTCCTGTATTGCAGGGCGATTCGTCAGATTGGATATAGAAACGATGTGAAATTCTAAGCAATGACTGTACAACTGTCCTCAGGATAATCCAGGATGATATGATATAGAAAACCCCAGAAAACTAACTCTAGTGGAATTTACAAGTGGTTGATGAATAGCGAAGTTTTCAGTTACCAGGCACCATTTTGAGGCGGTCCCGCGGTCGCGCATTGTTGGACAGATTTTAACATTTCTTAAACTAAAACTTTTAGCGCGATTAATTGTCGTCCATCCCTCTTTTGGCACAAAATTAAAACTTATGAATCGTTAGTAAGGTGACAATTTCTTTGTTTTGATGGTGTTTATTTTATTTTTCTCGGCTGCAACAATCGAACACAGTTACAGTTTAAAAAAAGATACGTCACTTTTAGGGAGGCGACTCAAAAAATTGGTAATTTTGTGTTATTGACTGTAACTTTTTCATATTTAGAGATAAAATGTAGAATTTTTCATTGAAGACAAAGTTTTATCTGAGGATTTGGTTGATACTGCATTCGTAACAATATGTTCATAGAAACGCGCGTGGGCACCGGTTGAGTCAAGAGCAAAGCGCGCACGAGTGGTTGACCGTTCTGTATACGCGTATTACGCTATTTTCATGGAAATTTTCTAGATTCTAAATATTTTCAAGATTAAAATCAGATACTATTCGTTAGGATTGGACCTAGTCCAGAAAGAAATGTCAAGAAACTTGTCTTATCCGACCTAGAATGTTCAATCGTCGAACGTTAAACATGGGACCGAGCGCAGTGTCGATCAGAGAATAGAGGATAACACTGCTAGGTGACACGACAAAGATGCAGTCTTTCAATAAAAACAAGCGGTCGTTGTGAACATCAAACATCGTTGCAAATCTAATTACGCTGGGGAGACACCAAGTACCCTTAATTCAACATGGAAACAATCAAAGGATGATTCTAATAAAAAAAATCTTTAGAATTGTAAAAATTTCCATGAAATTGGCTTAGAACGGGTATGCAGAAAATCGACGGTCAACAACTCGTGCGCACTATGCGCTTGACTGAACCGGTGGCCACGCGCGTTTCTATGAAGATATACTTACGAATGATGTATCAACAAAATCCTCAGATAAAACTCTATCTTCAATGAAAAATTCTACATTGTATCTCAAACCATGAAAAAGTTACAGTCAATAACACAAAATTACCAATCTTTTTGAGGCGCATTCATTAACGTGACGTATATTATTAAACTGTAACTGTATTCGATTGTTGCAGCCGAGAAAAATAAAATAAACGCTATCAGAAAATAGGAATTGTCACCTTTCTAACGATTCATAAGTTTTAATTTTGTGCCATAAGAGGGATGGACGACAATTAATCGCGCTAAAAGTTTTAGTTTAAAAAATGTTAAAATCTTTCCAACAATGCGGGACCGCCTCAAAATGGCGCCTGGTAACTTCCCTATTGTTTTCTTTTGCGATACAATCATAATTGATTACATTCTCACAACAATTCTAATAGTAATGACTTCTTTCGTCAAATTCTTTCTTCTTAACTTTTAGTGTTTTTTTTCTTTTATGATATATTACATAATAGAATGAATGAAATTCACATTCCATAAAAAGGTCATAAAAAGATACATTATCTCACTTTTAGAAAATCCACATATTTCAACTATGTATGGATTGAATCCTTGATGAAACGTGTTATATCATGTTTGATTAAAACTGGTTTTATGCTGCACGAGTGAGTACAGTGTTTATATTATAAACTGTCAGTGAGTCCAGTTCATTGCTGTTATCCCAGTTATGGATAACTACAGTGTTACTGTCACACACTTTATATATCTCACATGTCATACTGTCTGTAGAGTTCAATACTATACGCGGGTGATCTATAAACCCCTCATTATTATATCTCATACTAATCACGACTCCTTTGTTACCAGTCCCAGAGTTTACCGATAGTAATACATGTTTATCATTGATAACACACGGTTGTCCCACAAGTGGGTTAAATGTTAGTCCGCAAACTCCCACATTGATAAAACTGACGAGCTCCGCATCAGCTGTTAGATAGAGTAATCTATCTGATTTATCACAGTATACAAACATGCGTCCCCGTGTGTCGACATCTAAACATTTGATATTACGATATTCTCCATCCGGGAGCTGATATTTTTTCACACGGTTTCTATCAATCAAACTGTTTACAGGGTTTTCTAGTAAACGTAAAAACACGAACGTCTCTACCTGACTGGATGTAGATATTGTCACCGCGAATTAGTAGGCCTCCATATCCAGACACAATATCAGTGACATGTTCCTCCAACACTTTGTCCTGATCTTTATATTTTCTCAGGTAGTATTTCTCGTTTTTAATCAAGAGCACAAACAGGTGACCGTTACTATCAGTATCGAGTCCTCGCACACAATCACCATCCTCATAAACTATATATCTCTTCATTACGTTATCATCCATGTAATATATATCACTGATCTCCCCCCAACTCACGCACTACGCCCATATTATACGTGACTGTTGACCCGTCTACTCACCAGGTAATGACGTCACTAGGTCAAGTGAGAAGCCTGTCTGAACTTGTTTACTGATCGTTAATGAATCAATGACGACACCAATCGAATTCTCCACTTCATCCACTCTCCCTATGACGTCATAAGTAGATCTCTCCACTTTATCAATTCTCCCTATGACGTCATCAGTAGAACTCTCCACTTTATCAACTCTCCATATGACATCACTGATAGTTCTCCCTGTGACGTCATCGATAGCGTTGTTCAGTTTAACTTCTAATGCTGCAAGTTGTTGTACAGAACAGAACCGGTTCAGCCTCTCTTCAAATTGATGTTCAGTACAGAACCGGTTCAGCCTCTCTTCAAGTTGTTGTTCAGTACAGCACCGGTTCAGCCTCTCTGCAACTGTGTCTATAGTGCGTTTCAATTGAGAGAATTGATTTTTTAAATTATCATGAAACAGTTTGACATTGTCAATTAGGGGATTAAGACGTTGATCAATGTCTGGTTGAACTGTTCGCGCTTCACTGATCGGTACAGTGTTCACTCTAAACACGTATTCGTTTCCGTGACGACTAGCACCGATCACAAGACCCGAACCTATTGATTGCGGAGATTGTTGAAGTCGCGATTTGTAGATTTCAGACATTTCTTTTCATTTTCACATTTAACGATAAACACGTGATTCTGAGGTTGATGATTGAACGGGATTGGATGAGGCGGTATCTCCACACCAGAGGGTGCATCTCTCCATTCTAATTTCACCTGAAATATAAACCGATTTTTTCTATATGACTCTCACCTCGCAGTGGTCACCCGTCTAGTATCACACGCGGATGATGGTGAAACTGAAGATGACATTAACAGATTCTTACTTCATCAAACGGCATCATCTGCACTGCTATAACGTGACCTGTATAGATGGTTTTTAGTTCGTGTTTAATAGCAGCCTCTAATTCTTCACACCACAGAGTTATATGAAGTTGTAATATATTTTCATCTGCAGTTATTCGATCCGATTCCAAATTAAACAACGGCTGATAGAAGTAATTTTGTATCGTTCTGTACTCATTATCCTGATCGGACCAAACGTTAACGCGACGCCCTTTGAAAGGTACAGAAATCTCGAAACGATCAGGATTACTTGTAGCCATGTTGACCGTCAGTAATTAACACCAGCAATGAACTGAACGCGGTTTGGGCGTAGAATAGTCAGGTGATTTTGTCCCAGGGTCTGATTCTAATCGCGGTGACCGGTATTTGAATTACGGACCTGATTATCAGATTTAGTAACACAGTTTAATGTCTCTGATAAATATCATAGACACATATAAAATGGTTTCTCTATGAACTAGATAATCTCAGTAATCAACACAGGTGTTTTATAAGAACAGTTGTGATATGTCCAGGGTCTGAATCTAATCGGTCTTTAGACCCCTCTTCGGATCTCCTGACGCAGTTTGTTTGTCGAAATACTTTGAACAGACACAAATAAAATTGATAACAAGAGTTCCAAGTTCACCGTGCCCACTTGGAAAGTCGTCTGAAGTTTCGAGCCCCTTTCCTAACTACCGATATGTCCATGGGAACTAGGACTAGTATCTGAACGCCTCGGCGGAGCCACTCCCAGAAGTCGCCAAACTCAGGCCAAGAAAACCATCAACTGACATCCGTATGACCCGTACTTTCCTGTTCCAAATCATACAGTCGGGCTCTGAGCTATCAGTCGGGTGGACGGCCGTAAAGGTTCCTGTCCGTGGGGTTCGAATCCCGGTGCAGCTTGAATGTTGTCAGTTTAGATGTAAACGGAACGCTTTAAACGCGTTTGAAACTCACTTTTAATTTTCCCCTGAAGATAAATTCCAGTCGCGATGGAAAGTTTGGACGCAGACGCCGCGGTTAAAAACGGGAGACATTTGATGAATCAAATTTGAATAAGACAAGCGTCAAGTGATGAATTAACATTTTGGATCATTTTTCAAATTATCTATACGCAAAACTTTGTTATCACGAATTTCTTTCAACGACTTTTACGAATATGTCTAGAATCAAGTGCGCGATTGTGAGTGTGTAATTGAACTATGGAACATTAATGTATAAATGTCTCGAACGGTTGAACCGGTTATGAGCGGGCGACATAATCTGTTTTACATTTCATCATCAGGTTTATGGAATAAATCAATAAACGTCTCAAACTTAAATCTTTTAAAACTGAATCAACATCATCGGACGACTCTGACCAACCGTTTCTGCGATGCTCCGTGGGGACAGGTGGTTGTTGTAATCTCCTAACAGATGTTGAATATGTTTCAGGAGAAGCGCTTTCTGCCGAGACATCGATTACCGTGTTGTGACACGCAGAGGGCATATTCCTTCTGGCTCCTCTTCTGGCAGACGTAGAATGTGGCCAAGGTTTCATGGCTGTCTAGATCGAACTTGCTCGATCAGCAGCCCCTTTTTAGTCACCTCGTGGGCCTGGTCATTTGATATTGCAACAATACAATGTAAATTTAGTTTGTCAAACTCGAAGTATCGACTGAACTCAAACACAATTTACTGGTCACAAGTTAATTCCAGTTAAGCGGCGTGCTAGGGGGTCTACTTTATCTGTGTTTGTTGTAACGAGGTTCTATCCTTTTGAATAACCTTAAACCCCACCTAACCTAAGTTACCTATGAAACAAACAGTTGAAATGTTTACTCACCAATTCAGGAATGGATTTTCACCACGGGTACATTTTCCCGGGAGATGTAACATCCAAGTTAACAGTACTCACTTTCCTGAAGTCGTCAATATCAGACCAGGTTGGTTTAAAGTCCACTATGTATCGTTTTGGTATAGTCAGTACGCAATGATGTATGTCAGCAATCAGTTCTTGAGGAAGAAGGGATGTATCTGAAAAATGAAACGCAAAAATCAACTAGAAAATAGACCTGTTGATTTAACGCAATACGTGTACATTCTATTACCCAGTAATAAACAATTTACAACAAATCTACTCTCTCACCACAAATATATTTCAGTGTAGAGCATCATGGATTATCTAGAAAGGTCTCGAATCAGTTTTAGTTTCGTCAACCTTCAGGTATCGGCAACATTCAGATCACGTGTAGGAAAGGCTGCATCTGAAATGTAACTCAAAAAACAACATTAGAACTGTTGATTTGACGCAATACATGCACATTATATTACGGTACCCGATATTGAACCACAACAAACAATTCACTCGCCAAAAAATTATTTCATGTGTGTGTGTGTGTGTGTGTGTGCGTGCGTGCGTGCGTGCGTGCGTGCGTGCGTGCGTGCGTGCGTGCGTACGTGCGTGCGTGCGTGTGTGTATAATGTTTCTTTTAATTAAGAATTAGAACGTTTCATGTATTCAATTGAGGTTGCTTTTTCCAGATCAGCGATTCTTCACGTTCTCATCGGGATCTGTTTGCTGCCGATACCTGGAGGTTGACGAGACCCCCACTGATTCATTCGTGACCTTGTTCGATATTCCATGATATGTGAACGACAATAATGTCCAGACAGACGAAGTCCCAGCAGATAAATCCTTATATCGTCCTTACTACATCACGAGTATCCGGGTATAGCCCTCTTACGATATCCTCCAACATTAACTAATATACAGGCGGTGCTTACAAAAACGCAAAATGAGTTCTTTTTAGATAAGTTTTGATAAATAAAATAATTTTGACAATTATAGCCAGTGTCAATGACCTTGAAAATCGCTTCATTCGAAAATATTCGATGTAACCGGACATGATTACAGATTATACAACGCCCAGTTATAAAATGTTAGACCATTAGTGAATGGAGCTACGGTTCGAACCCCGTGTTATGTGCGGTCCACTTCTGGAAGAAAATTATTTCAATTTCAGCACCAAGCACAATCCTCGGGAGGCACCAAACACAACCCTCAGGAGGCACCAAACACAACCCTCAGGAGACACCAAACACAACCCTCAGGAGGCACCAATCACAACCCTCAGGAGGCACCAAACACAACCCTCAGGAGGCGCCAAACACAATCCTGATGGTATTTCTTTGAAACTAATTCTACGTTCATAACTATTTCTTCTAGCTACTTTTGGATTTCATATAACTTCACGTCCTATATATCTACTGGACGCTTACCTCGGTTTGGGTTGGGTTGATGAGTTGCAGCACTCGGGCAGAAATACATCCAGGATGATTGATGGAGAATTGTGTGCTGACCTCTGTACCGCGGTTTTTAAACGCTGGTTTATGTTTAAACATCCTTTCAGTAAGTGACCCCCGAACCTTGACATTAAAAACAATTTACGCGCAGAATTATTTCTTTGAAACGAATGAGCAGTGATCTTATTAACCGTCACAGCTGGTGCTACGGCCTATTTTTATGTCTTTTACGCTAGATTATCGGTTTCTAGCTCATTTAAAGAGAAAAATGTCAGGGGTACTGCCACGGGGGACGGTGACGCCTGGACAAAATTTTTTGCAAAAATGGTAAATATCTTGATTGTCTGAATAGGAGGATAGAGACAGCAGGTTGATAATAACGGCGTTATAGCCACATTTCCATAACGGATCCGTGGTTTTTTATTCATTTTTTTTAAACAGATCCAACAACCGGCTAAGTGTGGCAGATGCCTCCCTCCTGGAATTTTCGAAACGTGGCCCATTTGCAAATATCGTCCTAGTGAACTGCCCCTTTTCAGGATACTCTAACCCCTCCCCCTCCAAAAAAAAAATCAAAAAACGAAAAAGAAAAGGCAGACACCATTTCGATACAGACGCCTGAGAGCAAGACTGGAAATCATGGTAAGGAGTTTTCTATTTTGGGAATTTTGTTACAAAATGAATGGTAATTTTGTTAACCGTTATTATTATCATTAGAAAAGCGTCTTTTGACGTCGTCCAATCTTATTACTCGTGATTTTTATTTTGGTTTTCTGACCGCCCGGCAGAAAACCCTAATGTAATCCTCGTTATTATTTCATAACCGTTCATTCTGTTATGAATACTTATTTCTCAAAATTAGCATATTAAATGATTCCGAGGGCAGAAAACCCGTTATCAATTATTTGCCGTTTAATTTGTCGATATAGATTTTGATATGAACGGCGCGTGTAAGTATTATTGCTCGAGTTAGTGATCTCCATTAAAGAAAAAAGCTTTCACTTTTTTTCTTTATACGTGTTGTTGCTTAATTCAGCGGCGTAGGGATACGCACCTTATCGGTCGATGTATCCACAACGTAAGTTAAAAAGAATTGGATTTATATTTTCCGCCTTGCTTTTCATAGGATTGGCCTAAGACATTTTTAACAGCACACTTTCAAAAACTGATCGTCTATACGTGTTCAGTACTTCGCCTGCGGTATTTTTCTATATTGAAAATGAACTACAAACACCATACATTAGACATTTTACCAGCAAACTTACCGGCAGCGGCAGCAGTAGCGGTGGCGGCAGCGGCAACAGTAGTACCAGGCTACAGAACAATACGAACTCGCGATCCATGATTTCATGTTCGAAGTTAAAATGGTAATTAAATAGTTAAATACTAATCTTTTTATATATAGTTCGTCTTTTGTTTTGACCTATGTTTACGATCTTCAATCGGTAGATGGGCTGACGTTTACCGTCTTTGTACAAAACAGTTCATTCTAATTGCCCGGTTCGAGATGATTAGGTTTTAGATCGTTTTTATCGGTTTCTTCCATTAATTGTTTTCTGAAATTTTAGCTACTTTAGTTAATATAAATCGTCGCCGAACGGTTCCGGTCTACGGAAAATGTATATGATTAATTGCAATTCAGTTTTTGAGGAATCGCTTTAAATTAAGAATTTACACTAAGAATTCTCGTTTTATCGGCAATTGTTGATAAACTGTTAATCGGAATAGTTCGTTTTTCAATCTATTTTGATTTTCGCTTTCGAATATATGCAATATACGCGGTGACCCGTACATATATTCTCTACAATCGCCTTCGCTCGATAAAGAGACGCGTGACATTATCTAGGTCACTGCGGATCGAATCGGGTTTGACGACATGATTTAACTTCCACAGACTTGTATACAGACTCTTTTAACCGTTGACCACTAGGAGTACATGGGTAAAGGGAGATCGACTATTCGAAAAAATTCAAACCGAAAGATAAATTTTCTGCAGTACCGCTATCGAAAACAAACGTTTCGATAGATAGGCCACGGCATCTTTGTCGACTGTCTCTTTCAAAGCGGATCGTTTTAATACGAATTGAACTATCTTGTTAGACGTTTGAGAAGACATCTTCGTGGATTTATATAGTATGCATTTTGTGAGGAAGGCAATTGTCGATGTTGTGTTTTGGAGGAATTAATTCGCTTACAGTTATGAAACCGAGCGCATTGGTGTCGGGTGAAAATGGTTCGTACCTCGAAGCGACACGAACAGGTAAGCATTCGTTTTTCAGTCGAGGATAAAGTCGAAAAGTGGCCTTTAAAACCCACTCAATGGCAATGTTACATGGGGAATGGCAATGAAAACCTCGTGGCATGGGCAAGGTCACTTCATAGGTGACTGACCGACATACCTAATTGTCCGCTAGATGGCGAACTAGTCGATGGTGGCTGCTCTAACTGCACTGTGGCGTGCTTTGTACTGTCTTACAGTCGTTGAGATGCCCAAACACTGATAGATGGCGGAATTTTCGGAAAATGTTTTTTTTTTCAAAAATCGTTTTTTTTCGGACCTCAGGCACTTTTTCTAAATACAGCATGGAATGGGGTTTTAATGTTAATCGATTGGTTTCAGTTAGAATGACTATAAACTAGACGTCCTAAATCTAAGCCATGACTATGGAAACGGTCCCTGAAGTTTTCATTTTTCTTTTGATGGGAGTGACCATCGACGTTGTAGATGCTCGAAATATGTTTTTATTGGGGGCCTCGTAATGATTTGTAATTATTTTCATTAACGAAATGTCACGTAAATCGCGTAAAGCTTATGAAAACAATGGACCATTTCATGAAATTGAGATATGATATTTTTACCCTAGAAAACGAGAAACCTAGAACCCTCCGCGCATTGGCAGTTCGGGTTCCTGATCTGAATGATGACTATTTAGTGTTGAGTCTATATGAAATGAGCGACTTCCACACGACGTGAAAGTATTACTTCCCATTAAAATCATTGCAGATGTTGATACCTTGATAAAATCTAGTAATCGAGTAAATTCAGTAAAGTGAGGATGTATATTGTGAAAAACATACTATCAAAGGACTGAACTAAACATTTTTCAGAATAATGTCTAGTGTTATTCTATACGTTCTACATGACACGTTTCCACCATAAAATGAAATGGACACATCGTTTGGACTGGAAATACGACCCTGTGTTGGGTAAGACTGGGGCTATTTATTTTTCCTTATGTTGCCTGCGTTTAGCTTTTTCGCGTATGGATTTCACATCGATAGTCAGTATTGTGTAAAGAAGGGGATTGAGGGACGAGTTGATCGGTAAGAAAAGAACCGCCAGCCAAGCCGCCACCTGATTCGGTATTTCTACCCGTAATACCGCGCAAAACTGAACGATAATTAACGGCAGCCAGCAAAATAAATTACAAAGATTTATCACCAAACTCCTACGTGCCAAAATAAGTTCGGTAGGATCGATTCTATCCGAACCAGACCTGCTTCCAGATACGAGTCTGAACATTTGAACATAAGTCCCCATTATCGTAGCGAGTATGAAAGAGTTGGATAATGAAAAAATAGCGAATGAATATTCCCAGGCTTTCACATCGATTGAAATCAAATTCATAGGTAAACAAACTCCAGTAGTGCCGTAGAAATTGTTTCCAAAGTAAGGGATAGGTATAAGAGGTAACAAGGCAATAGCACATAAAACAATCCAACATGTGCAACAAATAATGCACACATATCTAAGAGATGTAATCGGGCTTTCAGAAAATGGATTAACTATTTTTGAAAACCTATGACGCGTCATTATAAGCAAAAACATCAATGAACCTTCACACGATATAGTGACCACGACTCCAGCAAGATGACAAAACAAACTGTCAGTCCATGATTCCGAATAGAGAAAGTAAATACCTTTATAAACATAATCAGCTCCTGCGATTGAAAACAAAAATATAGACATCATAAAATCACACACAGCCACATTAATGATGATGATGTCTGAGGATAGTTTTGAGGAGGATAATCGAATGGCTTGAATCCGAAGAGAAATAACGATTCCATTAGCGATGAGACTGAATGAAGCGATGACCCAGATGATAGCTCTGAGCACTGTGTTACCCATCAGATCAGAACAGGAGGAAAATTGATCAGCTTCAGGATGGCACTGGTCAACATTTGATGCCATGCAGCAAAATTTGTAAGCATCAGTCCTTAGGGACAATAATGACGTCAAATTGTTGAAAACATTTCTGTCGACAGAAATAACTCTGTAGTTGTTGGATATATCAAGAATTTCAAGTGCAGTTAATCCAGAAAATGCGTAGAGCGAAATATGATTGATTCTGTTACTGCTGATATTCAACAACTGTAATGTAGATAAACCTCGAAACACATTCTTACCGAGCACTAACAATCTCAGTCTGTGAAGGTCGAGAACTTTAAGGGACTTTAAACCTTTGAATGTATCGTCCTCTAAATGTCTTAATGGATTTTCAGTTATCAATAACACGTTCAAACTATACAAACCGGTGAATGTATTTGCAGATAATGATGTTATGTTGTTATATGTAAGGTCTAATGTATGCAGATTATGCAGGTTTTTGAACGAGTTTGGTAAAATATGAGACAATTTATTGGAGGAGATGTTCAGCATTCGCAAATAGATATATGAATACAATGTCGACATTTCCAAGATGATATCATTATTTGACAAAATTAAAACTCGAATTGATGCCGAGAAAATACCATTAATATTTGTTAACCCAGTATTTCCACAGTCGATTAAATGGCCTTGACACTTACAGACGCTAGGACATGTTACGTTTCAGAAAGCTTCGTCATCAGTTGTATGTTTACAACTAACGACGCCATCACAAACTTCAGATTGTGGAATACATCGATTTTCCTGACCACAGTTAAACATTCCTGGACATGAAAATGTCTCGCAATTTTGCTCATCTTCTGAATTAGGACAATCTGATAGACCATCGCACACCTGTCTCATTGGTATACAATAGGATGCTGGACATTTTACAGTACCAGCTGGACATTCGAATTCTTCACATCTCAATACGTGCTCGAGATTTCTACAGACTGGGAATTCATTTGTCATTCTTTCTAGAATACATCTGTGACGTCTTGAATAACAATGAGGAGAATCAAATGAACATCTTTGTTCGTCAGATTCCGCGCATAGATTTGTGAAGTAAGTCATACAGTAGTTTTCATTATTACAATGGACCTTAGGGTCCACTGTAACATCAGTTGTTGTAAGTAATTCATCTTCTTCAAGGCTTCCACTACAATCCACGACACCATCCTGATACAACCGAGAACTGATACAGGCTCCACTGTTACACAGAAATCCCTGACACAGCTTAGTGTTGCATCCGATTTCGTCCGAACTGTCTTTACAACTAGTGACTCCATTACATCTGTCAGAACCACTGACACATTGACCACTTTGGCAGCGAAATTGTTCGGACAAACACGGGGTATGAAAACACGAGTTCTCATCAGAACCATCTAAACAATCCTGAATGAAATCACAGAAACCACTTATTGATATGACCTGACCATCACTGCATTGGAACTGACTGTGTAAATTGATATATGCACAATTCAGTTCATCTTCACCGTGCTGACAGTCTTGTCTGGTATCACACACGCGATGGTCGCTGATACATCTTTGATCGTTACATTCAAACTGCCACGATTTACAACCGCTTATAGAAGCTAACTCTTCATCAGTTACATTGTAGGAACACAGTACAGAATGCGCTGTATCTGTCGCATTATCAAACTCTTTAATCATCCATTTAACTGATTGAATAACAATTTGGTAACAATTGGTTTTATTATTCGCCCGTGTTTCCTTAGCTCATTTATTAGAATAGCGCTAAATTGGTGCCGATAATGAAATCTATTAATCAACAGTTCAGCGTGTATCAGATCCTGTACCGTACCTATTTCACCGTGGATGTCATGACACATTTCTTTCGCACGCACAATGTCTAAACTTTGATTTTTGTTCCAATATGTCAATATCTGATAACATTTCCCAGTGACACTTAGCCAATCTCTTGTACAAGTAGCATTTATTGAATTATTCCATACGTGTTGTTTATTAGTTTGGGATGACGCATTATTTGTTGAATTTCGCGCCAGCTCAGTAATATATTTATTGTTGTCAATTCTTTCCACTTCACAAATGAAACTCGCGTGAGCCTCTTCAATCTCGCAAGGGAATCGAATCCAGTTCGCTGATCCTCGTGGATTACTCAGTATCATCGCTGTACACGGCATATTGACATCGTTTATCGGTTGTTTTCTAAGAGGAGATATCAATCCTCGAATAACTTCTGGTATCGTGTCGTTATTTGTAGGTTTATACCACTCTGTGTAGCTCAATGGTTTTCCATCAGTCCAAGTGTAATATCTTTGTGGTTTCATTGAGTTCAACTGCGGATAAGAAACATTGTTCATTACATGGAACAAGTCCGGAGATGCTTAATTGCTAAAACAGACAGACAATCTTATCATGTAGACACCGGTTGATTTCTTTTCGATGTCAAATAGAAACAGATCATGTATCTATAAACGAAGCAATGAAACTTATTTCTTGCACTGGTTCGACCTCTTTTTAAAAGGAACGTACAAAAAAGTACGCTTGTGGCTCAGCCATGCATATCTTGTTCTCTTCACACATCAACATTGCATCCTCGAGCAAACCCCCAGGTCTGCTAATGTTATTTCCAAACATGCATTTCAATTATAGTTAATGAATAATTAAGCTTAAAGCTGTGGCAACACTTTAAAGACACCCGGTAAAGTACAACTCAGGTGTTACAACTTGCTATCATTTACCTCTATCTTAAGTCCAATCATCATTACGGGCGCTTTCTGTGAATAGACCTCGTTGGTCACAGGGCTTGTAGCGAATAGTCTTTTAATAGAAATCATTTCCTGTTGTGAGTTGATACTGAGTAGATGTCCCGCGTACTTCTGTCTACAGTACAATTCAGCATTCTCCCAATTCAGACGTTCATCTCTGATGTATTTTACGCATGCAATTCCCGAATATAGAAACCCTAATTTACAGACATTATCACGTTGTTTTACCGGTAACTGTTTTTCTAAAATGAATCGTATTTCAAACGTGGGTATTCGGTTTTTCACCTCGAACCAAAACGAAGTACAAATAAGACTGTAAAATGTAACTCCCGGTTCAGCAAACGTATCGCATAGTTTCATTACGTGTTGGGCCTTGCTGCTGTAGTAACCTATTTCCTGGACGAACGTGACAGATTCCAGATTGAATCGGGATTCCCTGACGCACGGCGTCTTTTCCATATTTTCTATGACGAATCGGTAAAACTGAATTCGGGTTCGCGTGTATTTGAACTTAAATATGTATTCTAATGTAACAGTCGACATTCCGGCAGATCCCGGATAATTGGGAGACTGAATGATTCCACAGTCCAAATCACTTCGCCTTTTTAACGAGCTAATGAGTGTGTCATGTCTCCTCAACCTTTGGCAAATACGCCGCAATTGAACGATGAATGGGAATCTTGAAATGAAATTCGCTTCCCCGAATGTTACAGTGTGTAGTATGAGACTGTTGTTGAGACGCTGAATGCTGAGAGTCATGTATGAAATACATTCTATGGTAGGTGGCATATGATCAGGGTTGCAACGGTCAATTTCATATTCGTGCTGTGAGAATATGCGAATTCTATGCAGTGGAATTCTTCGGTTTTCGGGTGCAATCCTGAAACATCGTGACGTATGCACTGTCACCTGGTTTTCTCCTTCCCGTAGATTGTAACCGTCACAATCAGTCGGACGTAAAATTAAAGCACCACCGCTTGTCCACGTAAGCTTAGTTCGAATGTTAGAATAGCCTACTACGATAACCGATCCGCCTGATGTAATCACACTGACGACACTTCGGTGGTAACCCCGTGAACCGGGACAATACGGACCGTATCGTCTAGCTGTGAAATTACCACCGTCGTATATGTAAAATCCAACTCGCTCGCAGTTTTCTGACAGCACAGCGATATCAAGTTCCTTCTCATATGTTACGGTTTTCCATTTGAATTCATAAAGATTCACGAAATACTTCATCGTCCAGGTCGACAATGGAAGCAGCGAGTAAGCTCCCATCGATACATGTCGTTTTCGATATATCTAAATATATAAGATTCAAGGGAAAGATTTATTCATTTTTTCAATGCAAAATACCTCGCAAGAGTTAAAATCCGATGAAATCCATAATTTTGTATTTACCCGTCGTTTATGAATGTGAAGTTCTGACATCGATATTGATTTCATTCTGAACTCAATTCTGAAATTCGTTTCTGTGATTTTCGGTATCGTTAGAACGCACAGTATGACGAGAAAGCCGTCAGATTTGACATTCAGCGATTTCAGGTAGTTGTAACCGAGTAAAATATCAGTTCCTACAACGCGTAACCCTTCTAGTTTATATACTCCAATGACGTCACCGGACGTGACGAGATCACGTGTCCAGTTGAAGATGACGTACTGTAACACCTGCACGGTGATAGACCAGCAGTGTAAGTGTTTTGATCGAGTTATTACGTGTAAACTGTTGTCATCGGGAATGAGCACTCCCGACTCGTTATTAGAGATCTGAATCAACGGATTAGAGACGCTCCAATCTGATATTTTGTATATCTGAACTAAAAGTTTACTCGTTGTTTTGTGGTGATATGTGGAAGAAATCATCGCCTTGTTAGTTTTCGCATAAAACGATGACGGCTGTTGTCCGCGTTGTACGCCTATAATCGCTATTGGTTCACTGTTGGTGTTCCAGCCATCATAGATTCGAAAACTCGCCGCTGGATCGATATCACCGTTGTGCCATGAATTTAGGTCGACAAATGTAAAATTCATCCCTAAACCAACCGGGAGGGCGTCCCATTTTATGAACACATGACACTTTCTGCGATTCCAGAACATTTCGAATTTGTATCCGGTTGATAGGTGTAATTCATTCATTTTAAAGGACCATCGTCCACAGTTGTGACTGATTTTTATTTGGCTCCGCTCATAACGATATATGATATAAATCCGACTACCTCGCGCACCATCGACGTTATTCCTAAACATCAACGAGATCGAATCGTTACGAACAACGTCGTATTTCCCTTCGCCACAGAAGGTTTTACCATCAACGAATTGATAGTTATCTATACAGAATATTGACGGCTCGATGTCGTAGTGAACTTGGACGTGAAAAGTTCCCGGTAAAGAGCTGTTGATGTACCAACGACATTCAACACCGCGCGTCAACGACGGGTAATTCGGTGAAACGATGTAACCGGACGTAGAATCTAGCGGGTACCACGTGTTGTTACAAGACGAACTTACCGTCACAGACGATTCCTCGATAGAGTCTGCGCGATCAGCGCGCGCGATGCGAACTTGACAGACGATCAGCGACGATATAAACAGCGCTCTCAGTCGCTGCTCCATACCGAACAACATCACTGCGACAGAATGAAGGGGATTCTTCAAGTTTCGAAAATTCGTTTATTGGTCGGATCAGGATCCGTTCTCATCCAATCAGAAAAATTCACTCCGCCGAGTTGAAAATTCTTAAAATATTTTCAGAAAAATACACACGCTTGAAATTCAACCAAAGAAAAAATTATGCAACAGCATCCAGAATTCCATCTTTTCATTTTTCGCAATTTCGTATTCTTATGTTTGATTCGTTCGAATATTATATTTCTCGTTACTATATGTTGTGTTCGTAAAGTCGTTATACGTCATACTCTCGAAACAACGATGCCCCGTTTTATAGACCAGTACAAACTTTAACCCGGGGTAACTTGATTCATTTTCAATTGAGTTAGCCCCCGGGTTAAAGATAATACCAGTCTATATATAAAACCGGGCCCAGAATTTATCTGAGCAGGAAAAAAAATCGAACATTCTTGTTCGATTCACCGATTCGATTCACCGATTCCGTAGACCTTTACCCGCAGATCTGTAGATAAAGCCTAACTGTATTCCTTCATATTGATTACGAACGTTAATAATAATAATAATAATAATAAGTTTATTTCTTCACTAAAGAGATACAATACAGAAATACAGTCATCACTATTACATAAAAGAAAAGTTACAGAAAGTACTTCTACACTGGAAAGCGTAGTAAAGAAAAAGGACAAAAGGGACCCCAAAGGGGGGTATACTTTTAATGAAAAAAAGCCTAATGCCCTGGCGGAATGGATGGACATGATGTTAAACACAAGTATGATAAGTATTAATACAATCCTATTATATGTCTTTTCAAATTCCGCTTGAATATATCGATGTTGGATGCTTGCTGAAGTTCAGTTGGAAGAGAATTCCAGATATGTATATATGTATTCTCAAAACTCAATCACTGATATTCGATTAAAAATGAATTTCTTTTTCATTCCAACTCTGATCAATTCCGAGTCTAGAACTGCGTATACTGGGAACGTGTTTTTTTTTCTCTCTCGAAAAATCCATCGATATCAAGACCGCTGTTGATTTGACTAACATTCAGATTATGAAACGTGAATCAAACTCGATATCATTGAACGCAAATCTCTTGAGCCATATCGAGTCTCGTTAGAGCCTCTTAAAAGCGATTTGAATTTGAAAATCTGGCGCATACCATATCCTGTATGTTTTTTGAGAAATCTCCCTAAGCGTCGCGTATTAAGGGTTTGATCCCCTTTTTGTCTCATAGGAATTTATTCAAACCAATTACTGTTCATTATCTGAACGGTCCGCAAACATCGATATCGAATTTTAAAATTCGAAATTCGGACAGAATTAACGACGGATTAAAAATTTCGCAATGACAAATAAATATATATAATATATATATATATATATATATATATATATATATATATATATATATATATATATATATATATATATATATATATATATATGACATACTTATGCCTTGTGATAGAAAAAAAACAAAAACAATAACAATATTCGTTTGAAAATAAAGATTTCTCGTCGACAAAATCTGGAGATTCCATTGGGCCTAGCTGCACAGTCGTGACTTAAGGCCGAAATTGGTCTTACATCTTTAAACACGGAACGAGTTTATATGATTTATGATATGATATGATTTATTTGCATAAAAGATTGTTACAGAGTTTACAAATGAATACACAATATATGGAAAACAATGTACCAATAAATTATGCGAGGAATTAGGAGAAGCCAAAGTTGGCTTAATCTAGTCCTAATCCCTCGTCCATACACTCTCACATACACACAGACATATACACCAATTCACATTCATTCCTAGTTTACCAAACAAACCAAATATACATAATATACATAGACAATTGCAGATAAAGTAATGTGGCACGTTATAAAAGATTACACAGATAATTAATAAGTGTAACGAAGATAACGCTGAAGCTGAATTTTGAAGTTGGATATCGAGTCTAGATATTTCAATTTCTCTGGTAAACTATTCCAGAATTTCGCTCCTTGAATTTTCATAGATGTATACTTGTATTTAGATTTAGCAAATTCTATTGATAAGGCCATAGGCCTGCGACTAGAACGAAGATTTTGGGTGTTCCTGAGAATGAAAAAATCTTTGAAAATAGTCGGTAATAAAAGGTTGATACTTAAGAAGGCAAGCGATCCAATTTGATGTCTGTAAATGTCATCCAGTTTAAGAATTTCTAATTTCCTGAAAATCGGGGATGTATGTTCAAGCCAATCTGAACGAGTGATTATCCGAAGGGCTTTTTTCTGAAGGATGTATAATGGTTGCAAATAAATTTTACAGGCATTTCCCCAAATAAGATTGGCATAATGTAGGTGTGAGTGAACGAAACAATAGTAGAGATTTTTTAGAATATCTGAAGGTAAAATGTACTTTAATCTATTGATTATACCAATTCCACGAGATACTTTTTTACACGTAAAAGATATATGCTCCTTCCAGGTTAAATTGTGATCAAATATAACACCTAGAAACTTTGTAGAATCAACACGTTTGATAATTTGGTCATCCAGACGAATGGTGAGTTTAATATGGTCTTTATTACCAAAAATGATATACTGGGTTTTTCCTACATTTACAGACAATCTATTAGCCCGAAACCATTGCAAGAGATTAGCCAACTCTGAATTCAAGGTGTATTCGACAAATTTTGGATCATGATGGCTGTAGAAAAAGTTGCTATCATCAGCAAAAAGAATTGACTCTAATGCTTTACAGGAGGAAGGGCAGTCGTTGATATAAATCAAAAATAATAGCGGCCCTAGGATAGAGCCTTGAGGGACACCAGAATTAATGTCGAGAGTTGAGGATAAACAGTTATTGAACTTCACTGCTTGTTTTCTATTAGTTAGATAATTTTGGAACCAGAGATATGGTATGCCACGTATACCGTAATGTTCTAATTTTGAATTTAGGATTTTGTGATTAATTGTGTCAAATGCTTTTGATAAGTCTATGAAAACACCAGCGGTTATTAAACCATTATCTAGAGAGTTTGCTATTTTATCAGTAATGTACGTTAATGCAGAGGAAGTTGAGTACTTTTTTCTAAAACCAAACTGCCGGTCATTTAAGATTTTATATTTGTCAAGAAATTTTATCAACCGATTGTAAACAAGTTTTTCCAACACCTTTGAAATTGAAGGTAGAACAGAAATAGGGCGATAGTTACTAAAAGAAGACTTATCACCCATTTTGTAAATAGGGGTTATGTAAGCGATTTTGAAAATATTGGGAACTATACCTGTGACAAAGCTACAATTAAAGATATGAGTTAAGGGACTTGAAATAGCGGAAATAATAGATTTGAGTAATTTATTGCTGATATTGTCACATCCACACGATGGTTTACTTTGTAAGTTAGATACAATTTCCTCGACTTCTGAGGGGTATGTAGGTGAGAGAAAAAAGTTTTCGACGTTTTTTCGCCAAGATATTGTTTAAAATCGTGAGTGGAATTTGAAATTTTAGACTCAAGAGATGAAGCAATATTTACAAAATAATCATTGAACTGGTTTGCAATTTCTAGTTCATCAGTAATAACCCTGTTGTTGTGTAAAAACTCGGAATTGCACTTCTTATTTTTGGTCTTATTAAGTAATGAATTGATTATTTTCCAAGTTTCCTTAGGATCATATTGACACGATAAAAATTTTTCTTTGTAATAACGTTCTTTACTTTTTCTAAGTAAAGAGTTTAAGAAATTCCTATATTTACAATACTTGGCTTTGCTGTCAATACTTCTTTTACCTATATATTTTCTATATAATTTATCCTTAATTTTGATAGACGTTTTGATCCCTGCTGTAATCCATGGTTTATTGTGTTGTTTGGGTGTAATACACTTAACCGGAAAACATGCTTCATAACACGTATTTACAATATTATAGAATTCGTTACAAGACTTTTCTGGACTATTGCTATTATAAACACACTGCCAATCGCTGGCTAACAATGATCGGGAAAATGTTTCGATTGACCTTGGATTAATATCACGGATCTGAATTATAGGGGAATTGGGATTATATTTCTCATTTAAAATATCCATCACAGCAAAAATCGGGTAATGATCTGTGATATCGTTAAGGAAGACTCCACTTAAAATTTTAGACTCTTGGCTAAAGTTAATTAATATATTATCTATTACCGTAGCAGATTGCTCAGTAACTCTAGTGGGTAAATTAATAAGCGGTGAAAATGAATTAGAGCTCGCAATATTTATGAAACTCTCATACAAAGAATTTTTTCCAATTTTGCTAAAGTCAATATTATAGTCACCCATTAATATAACATTCAAATTTTCCTTGTTAACCATATGTGTAAATCTATTGAATTCATTAATAAAGTTTGTTAAATCAGATTCAGGCGCACGATACAAAACACCAACGATAATCTTTTTTTTTGAATAAGATAATTCAGCAAATATAGATTCACCAATAACTAAATCCTCCCTAATTTTATATCGAAAAGTATTATTTATTAAGATACCTACACCACCACCCTTTTTATTCGATCTACTTCGAAAAAAACTAGTGTAGTTAGGGATGTGATACAAGGATTCATTTGGGATATTCTCGTCTGTCCATGTTTCGGATAATCCAATTACAGAGAATTGATGGTTCAGAGTTTGAAGGTAATCACTGAAGTTATCGAAGTTCTTCTTGACACTTCGGACGTTAGCATGAAATACACTCAACGGTTTTCCCTCACAAGGTGTTGAAAATTTTAAAGCGAAATTGTTCGCACAATAATAGTCACAATTAGTACATTCCGGTTCTAAAATATATTCCGACATTGTTTAACTGACATCAAAATTGGCTTTCTTTGGATCTTTTTCTGTGCTCGGTGGGGTTTGAGTTATAGATCTCTTCTTACGTTTGTTTGTTGCTGGAGTACTGAAAATCTCAGCCTGGTTGTCAGAGAACAAGATGTCACTGAAGTTCTTAGCGAGGGCCGACTTTCCAAGTTCATTCAAATGAGTCCCACTTGAGTCACTAACATTGTAGTATCTATCTCTGATAGTTCCTGATGGTTTTAAGATGACATCATTGTTGATGAACAGAATGTTCTGTCTCGAACAAAACTTATCCATGTATGTATTTACCATACAAGCAGTAGTATTGAAATCTTTCGTATTGTTATTTATACCTTTCTTAGGGATGACGCTCGAGAAACACACTTTAGCTTTTGCGAACTTTTCGGTAACCTTGGCTAACCCTAATGTAGTGTTAACCTTGATATCATCGGGATCTGATTTGTGCCTGTTTATATCATTAGTGCCTAAATGTACAACGACCTCGGTTATCGCGGTTAAATCGTTAACTAGGGAGTCAACTTTATCAAGCAACGGATCTATGTTTTCGATACTGGACTTTAGTTGTTAGATTGGGCATAGAATCAAGTTGGACTGAGACTGGTCTTAGATCTAAGGCATGGCTCCTGCAACAGACCCCTCGATTCAAACTGCATCGCAGACTAAGATAGATTATAGCCGAACAAATGGGTTCGTATTCGCAACATCTTGCTTATATCAGCATTTCTAGAATTCTAGAATTTCTAGAGAGCGGGAGAGAGAGATACCGAATAGATATTACAGCGAGGCGTATATAAGTTAAACGCCTCGAGGCAGTTACTGTAAAAACGGTCTAAACTTTCTGTGCACGACAGCGGATTTCAGCATGTATCATGTATCCGTCTAGATCAAAGATACATTCACACTGATTTCGTGCGCCGCTAGAAAACCAGCGAATAACTAATTTATAAATCACAATTACACAAAACCTTAAGTCTTATGATATAGGAAAAAACCTTGAAAAAACCTAAATTAGTAGATTACAAAGTTTAAGGATTGTGCAACGATTTTCATATTTGCCGCGAATGTGGAAAAATCGATTGGATTCATCGATGTATTTTGAGGAGCGATAAAGTTTTATTTCTATCAGGGAAAACTTTTGAGACGATAGTGTCAGTATTCGGTTGATTAGTGATTAGATTCATTAGATTCGAAGATTTTAGACTAGCTCATTGCGTGCGATTCATATTCTTTCTCGTTTAAGGAAAGCAACCTGGAATTAAATCGTTTTTGTAAAATTATTTGATGATGGATATCGTTGTACGCAAGTAATATGTACATGTTCATTCTACTTATTCTAGCTTTGTGCGCTGTTTATTGAGTAAAACGGTTCCAATAAAATATCTGAAATTGATCCTGGTGTTATGGGTAGATCCCGCTAAGTGCCGTAATAAGTTGGTCAGCATTCTTCCAAACCAGGACCTAAAACGACGCGATGCAATGTAAAAAGCCAAAAAACGCAATGTTAAATGTAATAAAATATCAGAAATATTTCTGGTAGTTTCTACCACCCTAGTATTTCGATAATATTGTTCAATTAGGATCCGTTAAATCTACATAAACTATTTCTGATTTGGAATAAACGTCACTCACGATTATGCTCGAATAAACCAAACAGGATACAAATGTTCAAGTAGCACGGTGTCAGATATTAATTGTCATAATATGAAATCAAATCATACTTATGTTGAGCATTTGGCGCGGTTAGGATTGTAGGTTTAGAGCGCTGCGATTCGTACAGCGAGTGTAAGGCACGTGGATTGCGTTTACAAACACAGAGGACAGCGTGCGCACTGTAGCAAAAGATGGCGGAAACTTTCTTGTGAACATATTTCGTCGAGTAACGATTTAAAGGAGGAACTAGAAATGACCGTGAGTGCTTGCAAGCCGCGGACGAAACGGCGTATCCTATTGATCTGACATTTTTTAACTTCGAGTTCACTTCGATTTGTTTACTCGCAGTTTTATTGAATCTAATTATGACACGAGATTTGACGTCGGAGTTATACATATAAATTCAATTCGAGTTAAGCTTTTTCTCAACGTGCAAAACCTTTTCAGTCAGTAGGTAACCTGCCGACTGTGGTTATTTTCATAATGGGATATTACCCGAACAACCGCAAATTCATATCCCATTATATAGGCCCTTATCGCCATAACGATTAGCTACAAAATCCGGCTCTGCATTTTTTGTCGCAACAGTCAGAGCTATAGTAACAACTATCTGCTTTTTTCATGCAACGTCGAGTCCCTGAAAGTACGAAATTGAAAGAGGAATTTTTAAGTGAAACAAGCTTTTCTTACTTAAGTGAATGTATGATTCCTAACCCAGAGCATATATATAACCGGTAATGATCCCGACGATTGGGATCTTAGAAGCCACTCATTGTTGTCGATCATTTAGACGAACGAATGTATTTAAGAGTTGCATGTTCATAAGATCAATATTTCAGGTCAATTGAATGGACTACCCAAAAAACCAGCTATCCCGTCAGATGGCGTGATGAGCAGTAGATCGTTCGTTGTCAATATTACTTCATTTTCGATTAACTTTGAAATGGATTGTAAGACTCCCGAATCCATGTATTATCACAGGACTCGCAATATGTGAAATACTTTCATTCTTACTATGAGATTTGGAGATAATCTTCAGAGATAATTGATTCAAGAGAAGAGTTCATTCAGATTTAATTGAATTCAAAAAGAAAATTGAACGTGGACGAAAACTATCTACTAGCGAACCTAACAGATTCGTTCGATAACCATCTACTTAATCGATAAATAACTATAAATGTGAACTGATAATTGCCATTTTAATTCATGTTATTCGTGGAATCGTACAAAATCGTGTATTGTATTCCCGGTTACTTACGCGCGTCTACAATGGCCACGGCACTGACCAAAATCACCGCAACAGCACACACACGAGTCATTAAATGAGCCAGCATTTTCGCGCCTAGAATTTTACTAATATTTGAATCCATGGAAATCACAATATCCGTGATAAGACGATGAGCAAAAATCCCACGATGAATCAGAAAAGTTTATTTCATTATAAATATTACGGGTGGTTGCTACCACCCATCTTCAGTCTAAAAAAACTAATTTAAAAATTGCCACCCGAAATATTTCTAA
The DNA here is from genome assembly GCF_964204645.1 of Tubulanus polymorphus. Classification (NCBI taxonomy): domain Eukaryota; kingdom Metazoa; phylum Nemertea; class Palaeonemertea; order Tubulaniformes; family Tubulanidae; genus Tubulanus; species Tubulanus polymorphus. The sequence continues at coordinate 6,361,348 of NC_134036.1, forward strand.
TTTTGAAATAACCTTTTTTAGATTCATTCATATATTGTGGGATTTTAACTCATGTATGATATCTATTAGCAATCACAAATTCTGATAATGCAAAAGCTTTCAACGGGCTCTCAGTTACTGGACATTTTGTCAGGTAATGTACCAGGTTTAGAAATATGCAGCTCTCTGCATACAACGGATTTTTTCTGTATTTCTGGTTTGAATGCTATTCCATGAATTCATTCTTTTTAATCTATTGTATCGTATCGTCCTTGCAATCAAAAGGAAAGTACGTTGAAGCCCAAATTTATAGGGTGCATATATAAATGAAGGTTCCAGCGAGAAACATCAAACTAAAAGGTAAAGAAGAAATCGCGCTGATATCCGTAACCGTTTGTTAACATAGAATAATCGCGGCTCGTTGTCGAAAATTCAAATGAAATGAAATGATAAAGAAATGTTAAAGAAATGATAAAGAGCTAAATTTCTGATAAGGCATCGCATTGACTGGAACGGGAACGGTGTTTTCACTCTCCGCATCCTCGTTTAGACCCTATCTTAATCCAAATACCATCCGAGCGAAATTGACAAAATCAGGACTCGCCATAGTTTAGACAAGCGTCGCTAGAATCTATTCATCTCGAATAGATTCATATTAGAATCTATCTGCGTTTTTATGTATTTTGTTTAATTCTATTTCTTATTTCAACATTTGATCGTGAAAAATATAGATTTGAATTACCAGTATTTTATCGACGGACCTACCTCAGTCGCTTGTTCTGACGTATTCAACTTTTCGAATCGAAAATGTCTCGTTTTCCCGAGCTAGCACAGTCGACGAATGAATAAAACACATCGCGCGTAAAATAGTATACGTGTTGAAATAGAAATCGAAGTTATACAGATATACTACACACAGCTCGATATAGATTGAAACTCGCGTCGATGTGTTTGTTCAATCGCTTCGCACCCGGCTCTTCAAAATCGATCCACGCGCATCACTATCTTACTCACACTGAGCCATGAGTATAATGTTTCGAACGTACGGGATATCATTATGTATATTTAAATCAGCTGTCGCCTTTCATAATTTATGAATATAATTTTTTCATATGCTGTTTTAGTATTTTCGCTCGTGTGCGGTGAATACGTACGCAGAACACATCATTCTGACTAGAAACAGGTCTTAAATTGCGATTGAAAGTGACTATTGAATCCGATCGATGTTTTTTGATTGGAGGTTTCCAACACGTGTTTTGTCGGCCACTATGTGCGGTCTCGAATACCGTCCTCCCCAGGTAGGGATTCGAACCTGATGGCGTCGCTACACTCGGCCACAGCACGAACCCCTGCCACAATAGACCGAATGCGGCACCAATCAGATTGTTCGTTGTATAATCACTAAGTATAGTTCACGGAAGAACTATCGTTCGGAAAACCCGGACTAAATTGGATAATACGGGTATTTTGATTGACTAATAATGTAATCATCTAAGCTGCGCGTGAAGCTGCACACTCGGTCTAGTCTGGCAGGGTTTCGTACCGCGGCAATCTCGATGCCATCAGGATTGAATCCCTGCTGGGGGAGGATCCTAACTGCCGAATAACTATCGTAGACCTCAGTAATGACAGCATGTGTAAATACATCGTGTACAGTGGTCACGCTTTTGCGTCATATTGACCGTCATCTGGTCATAGATGACAAATTTCGCCCGATTGTACTGGTCTACAAAGTCTTGGAGAAATGATTCTGCCTGAATGAGATCCGTCTTGTTAACTTCTTCGGTGTAAAGAACTACTAAAACTAAATCGTTTGCTTTTATTTGATTAACTGATATGCATATATTATATTTTCATCATAGTCAGTCAGTAACCTGATTTAGTTATATAATTGCATATTTTCCAAAACCACCGCGAGCAATCCGATTGTAAACGCAATTGTCACCAACGACTAGCAACACCTTGCCTGGTGACATCTGCCGCTGCAACACTCAGCATCGTGGACGCAAAGTCCGATGTTTGTGCATTGTCCTATATTTTAGAATAGAAACAATAAATTGAAATAGAATTTTGAAGTGTAACAGAGCTCTTACTTAAAAACGAAGAAATAATTGACTCGCTAGCGTTCGAGTCTATACGTTCATTCGTTAAACAAATACTCAATGTTAACTGATGAATGCAAATTTGTGTATTTTATGCAAGTCATCCAATGACATTCTTATCATTTGTCCAGTCGTTACTCACCCGCAGTAGTAGATGCAGAACCGACTATAATCATAACGATAGCACATACGCGAGTCATTAAATAAGTAAGCATATTCGTCGTCTAAAATGTGAGGTACATTTATATTACCAATTTGGCATTTTGGTAAAACCCAAAATCAATTATCTAACAGTTTTTCATCAGGCCCTCGGTAAATAAGCCGTTTTTTAGATGACGTACCAGGTTTTAAGTAAAACTCTTCCCAGAAAACACAAACCGGTAATAGATATAGTGAGATAACGGGTTTCCTGCATTGCTGGTTTGAACGCTGTACTACGAAGAGTAAATAGTTTTGTCAAAATTACTCTCGTCAGTTCGTAACAGTGAAAATGAAGGTAATGATTAACCCAGTCAATATGTGGCAATCATTCGGTTTGAATTTAGTCGCGCGCCTCGGTAATAAGATACTTCTGGTTACGACCTTATGCAGATTAAATCTAAATCTAGAAGTACTTAGAATATATACAGTTGGTTTGCAGGCCGGTGTCGAGCTTTTCCGAGGGGCACGTCTATTTTAAGAAAAACGTTTTGCCCTGCAAAGTGCCACTTAACCATTAAAAGGACACAAAGCGCTTTTCATCTTCCAAAAAACACTTGAAAATTGTATCAAAAATTTGCAAAATCTTGACCCAAATTTTCTTTTCGCTGACTTTGAAGAGCAATGAAAATTAAAGGGTTCTTTCGCTACCCCGGACCCCAAACCTCACTCGGCACGGGTCTGATGTTTGAACGATGACATGACATTGAACAATAATTACCACTACATCTCATAATATCAGCTGAAAAATATTCAATCACAAGATGCATGTTAGATTTAGGTAACCGAAATTGCTGCTGTCTGTCGCATTCGTTCTTACCAAAAACTAGGCTGCATATGTGACTGAACGCGCCAGTAACATCAAATGTAAAACTAAACAGTGGCGATTACCGTAACGTTACCCCGCCCCAGCTGCGAAACACCAAAAGACATTTTTGGTTTTGTATTTATTTTTCACGAAATACATAGATAACCGTTGGTCATATTCAAATGAAAAGCGTAAAAGATATTATGAAGCAAAAAATTTGAAATAGAGTAAATTAAGTAATTGAAAGAAGTGACAAGAAGGACAAGCCTACACTGTTCCTACTGATCCCTAACCTTAATACCTATCCATTCTTAAAACCCCAAATAACATCCTCCCAACGACTAGCATAATTAGTTGAGACTATCGTTTGCCGAAAACATAACTTGATATGATGAAAAAGATGAAATTTTACTTCTGTCATCTTTCTGATTTGATATATGCGGCATGCTAAAGTGTAAATCGCTTTGTCGATGGACACTCAACGGCCGATTACGAATGATGTGGGTTTGAGTATTTCTTGAGCATAAGAGCTTTTCTTACCTTAGTCGCTTCGTTCAACGTATCTTTTTTCAATTTTTCGAATAGAGAATATCTCGTTTTCAGGATCTGTCGACGAATGAATAAAACACATTGGATGATGCGATGATTTATACGTTCTAAACACAAATTCAAAATAATTCCAATATTTGCACAGCTTAATATTAGTTACCCCACTAATGTTTGCTGATTCTTGCAAGCTGAATCGATGCGAAACCGAAACCCTCAAAATCGATCCTCGCTCATCACTATTTTCTCACACAAACCACAAGTATATTTTTTTTTGTCATTTGGTCTCGCGGGAAATAATTCTTTTCATATATTAATCTGGCATATGTAGCAGGTCAATTCTGTGAAGAATCTGTATGCATATTCCTGCGAGATGAGTATCGGCAGTTTAATCCCCATCATATGCCACCAAAATACTCCATTAATGTTAAGGAAGTAAACAGTTTTCTACCAGTGTCGTGGGATTAAAACTTCCCCCCGTGTCACGACAACCGGATTTCTCCCGTCGAGGCGCGATATATTTCCGCAGTGAAGCGAGTGAGTGGTTGTGTGCAGCAGTCAAAAACATACATATTGGCGTAGTTACACAAGTATTTGCAGTAAATAGCAGACAAAACAATGAATCCTTAATGGCGGTGTACAGCATCACCGTCACTGCCATCACTTTCTCCAGCATCACCTCCATCCACAACATCGCCTCCATCGCCTTTTCCAATATAACCATCATCACCACCATCGCCTTCATTGTCACCACCACCTTCTCCAGCATCACCATCGACCCTGCCATAACCTTCTTTAGCATCACATCCATCATCACCATAATCTTCTCCGGTAACACCATAACCTTCTACAGAATCACCATCATCGCCTTCTCCAGAATCACCATCATCACCTTCTCCAGCATCAGCAACGTTGCTTTCTCCAGCATCAGCATCATTGCCTTCTCCAGCATCACTATCATCACCTTCTCCAGCATCAGCAACGTCGCTTTCTCTTGCATCAGTATCATTGCCTTCTCCAGCATCACTATCATCACCTTCTCCAGCATCACCATCATCGCCTTCTCCAGCATCACCACCGCCATCATCACATCACTTTCTCCAGCATCACCATCATCGCCTTCTCCAGCATCATTACCACCAACATCAAATCACCTTTTCCAGCATCACCATCTTCACCTTCCCCGGCATCACCATCTTCACCTTATTCAGCATCACCATCATCACCTTCTCTAGCATTACCACCGCAATCATCACATCACCTTCTCCAGCATCACCATCTTCCCCTTCCCCAGCATCACCATCTTCACTTTATTCAGCATCACCATCATCACCTTCTCCAGCATCACCACCACCATCATCACCTCACCTTCTCTAGCATACCCATCATGACTTATCAATTGAATATCAATTCAAACTACGTCATCATCGTCGTCATTACATCACACACTCATTACCATTATCACTCTCTACGCCATCTCCACCATCCCCATCTCCACCTATTGAGCGAGTCATCTAGTCACCCAATCGTCCGGACAATCAGTCGTTTACGAATATACTGTTTAATCGGATTCTACGCCTGGGTCGAAGAAAACCACTCACGGAAGTGATTTTAATGGATGGTGCAGCAAAGCGCGTGAAATTCACAAATTCTCACAAATCCAGCGACGTTTTTTTTACTTGAGCAGACCATACACACCTTTCGGAACTAGTTCATCAATGTAAATATCACTCTCATCCCTTACTAATCGACGATCGGTTTTTTAAACGTTCTCGAAAGTGATGAAAAGGATGTGTCGCAGTGGCGAGGAAAACATCACCGTCAATTCCAGTTACGCGTTTTACTCGTGGCAGCTACAAAAAGACGCATCTAAAAATGAACTACCCGTGTACCTGAATCATTTGAGAAAAGATTGCTTTTCATTTTCCAAAAAAAACTCGTTGATCACCCACCGCTTATCTTTAACCATTTTCTTACCTACATTAGAGATTCGGAGATTTTACCTAGGGGAACTTTATCTGGGAGTCTCACCCAGGGGATTTTTACCTACAACCCACAGTTCGATAAAACGTGGTGGTTTCTTATGATCACAGTTGTAAGAACGGTCGGTCATTCGTCAGAATTATGTGTTCCACATAAAGTCACCGTCGATTAGCGAAACTATTGAAATATAGCGTATGAAAAATCAATATTCAGAAATTTCTAAAAAGCGACAGCTCAATAAATATAAAGTTTCCTGGTGTGCATCGATTCGACTTAACAAAAGCCGATATAGTTTCGCTCAATGGAAAGCTGTTCAGTCGTTGGTATAGTTATGAAATATTTCACATAGCGAGTTTTGTTCGAACAGTTCTTGCTCTCCATAAAGACGAGATATTTTCTTTTTAAATGTGAATAGGTTGGACGAAGTCCTTAAGGTACGCCCGGAGATGTACAATTATTCAATCATTTCGCAATCGAACGTCCATTATCAAAGTGTCAAAGAATGCAGAACTAAAGTTTCATGAGGACATTTTGTTCATGAATTGCTATGCAGCATGATAGTCCAGTCATGATAGAGTTGAGGTTAGACAAAATTGCTCAAACTCCAATTTTATGATAAAATGATAGAACGTACTTACCTCAGTTCATATACGATATCTATATTGTTTGCATTTTTTGCAACAATATAAAAAATGCATTTCCAAACCAACAGCCGCCTTGTTTTCACCATATTTTGGGTATATCGATTTGGGTAGATAGTATGAAGATATGTGGGGCCAAGTCACGACAAAAATACAAACTTAGGTTCAAAACTTATGTTTTCTAATATGCGCTGTCCATATATGGCATTTAGAAATTGATTCAAGGTCAAGGTCATATCTAATTTCAAATTCAAATTCAAACCAAGCACAGAAATGTCAATATGTCTTACGCTAATTCTTATTTTAAACGCCTTCTTTACGTACGGAAATACGATATACCAATTACAAATGATCAGGTTAAATATTCATCATCAGCTGAAAACATTGTTTCTTAGATTATGTCGCTAAGCACCCTGTAATGCGAGGTTTCCAAGTAACCAAAAAACCCAGTTTTTCATCATCTGAATGCGAAGCTGCGTGTCAGGCGTTTACATTCATGTTATGTGAAAGCAGTCACCCTTTTTTACAACTGCATTCAACGACGATGCAGACGATATGTCTGTAGCCATAGCAACACAACAATGGGCAGGTTGGTGAGTTTCCATGACAACGAGTAAAGCAGGTTCCACGACGGGCTATCCAAGACAAGTCCACGAAATGTATGGAGGTAGAGCGAGTGGTTCACTTTATGATCGCAGATGTAAGAACTACGGAAGAACGGTTGGTCACTCGTCAGAATGATGTATTCCACGTACAGGCACCGTAGATCAGCGAATATGTTACAATATACCGTATGAAAAATCAATATGCAGAAATTCTAAAAAGCGACAGCTCAATAAATATAACGACTGTTCGTGAGTGACCAAACAAACTAGAAAAACACTTTGCGCGAGTGAATAGTGATGCGCGCGTGGGTCGATTTTGGAATGCCGGGTGCTCATCGATTCGGCTCGATAAAACGCCGATATAGATTTCACTCAGTAGCAAGCTCTGCAATCATTGGTATAATTTATCAACTATTTCGCACAGCGCGTTTCATTCTTTCGCTGACAGTTCCTGCTTTATAGGCGAGGAAATTTTCATTTCGAAAGTTGAACAGGTTAGAAGAAGGTAAGCCCGGAGATGAAATATTATTCAAATATTTCCTAGTCGAACGTTCGTTGTCGATGTATGCGGAATCAAAGTATCGTGAGAAAATTTGGTTATGGATTTTGTGCGGCTAAAGTAAAATACGTTCCGTGAAGGGCTTTCAAAGACGAGACCACGAAATGTATATAGTTAGAGAGGGAAGAGCGAGCGGTGTGGGCGAGTGGTTTCGTTCCGACGAAGAGATCATTTCCTTAAAATATATATTTACTTTTCGCCGGAGCTCCGTTAAACTGCTTTTTGGAATCACGATCCACACTCGGTAGGGTTTCGGTTATATTCTGGACTCAATTCCAAAATTTTGGTCAAGGGGTGTGGGAACAGCTTGAGCGAATAGTGGGTTCGAATCCCTTGACCGGTGAAGATGACGGTTATGTGGCTTTTTTACTCTTGATCCTGTCCCATAGTTTTAATTTGACATGGGCGAATACGTTTAGTTAATTAGATTATATTAGGGCCTGAATTTTCAGTAAACTATATCGGACAAAATAGTATATATATTATATACATATTCCAACCGTTCTCACTCTTGATTGCTAACATTAGCACCTGTCATGTTAAGAGAATTGAATTTAAATGTGAATAATGTATTAAACATATAAAGTGTAAAATGGATGAGCGAATTTTCTACATAAATGTTCCTATATTGAATACAGTAGCCGAACCTGAGGCCAGTCCCTAAGTGAATAACATACGTAGTTATAGCATATTCATGAGGATTATTCATTGACACTGATTATAACGTCTAGTTAAGTAACATATTCTGAGTATTTCTACATTTAACCAAATGAAGATATTAGATCAAACAATCTCAAACTGGCCAGGCTTCAAAATATCCAGCGTATGCCATTAAACTGACTTCAAATTAATCTAATGTTACAAACAAATAATCACTGAATTTACCATTAAATCGACCGGTAGTTTCATTCTCACCGTTTCGAACTGATTAGACTAATTGCGACCAAAATCTCGCTTCAAAGTACGACATTCAAATCAACAATGCAGAAAACCCGTTATCGCTGCATTTCAAAATATCTTTTACCATTTTTTTCTGAAGAAGCATTATTTTGAATCTGCTACATTATGTAACATGCGATTGGTTTACTGAGACCTCATTGAAAACTGTTGAATAATCAGAATTTTGGATTTTCGAAATTGTCAAATTACATGGTTGTAGGTGAAAATCGCTTAGGTAAAAATCCTCAAATATTCAAAGTAGGTAAAAATCCCCACTTGTTGCTCTTAAAGCAAGCTGTTTCTTAAACATTTTTTTCATTTGCAATGACACTGAAATATGTTTCAACTTCGAAATTAGAATTGATAAGAATAATATATTTGAGCCGTGCAATGCCATGAATTATTAGAAATAATAAACTTTTGATTTGAAATATTTTAGATTCAACCTAGCGATTTCACTGAGTGTTGCAGCCGGTCCTGCACTATCGTGAATGAATGTTACTAATCGTTGGTGACAATTGGGTTTCCTATTGGATATACTTTTGGCGATTTTTGAAATATCCGATTATGAAACTGAACCGCAGTCAGGTAACTGACTGACTCGAATTGAATTCATATTTGTAACTCAGTCGCCAAATATCGTGTTATAATTAGATTAAATAAAGCTGCGAGTAAATAAATCAACTATCGGGCTGTTAGCTGTTTATCGTTCGTCGGTGACGATTTCTAAAGTTACAAATAGGATGCACCGTTCCATCACCGGCGAGGAACGTCAATCGTCCATTCGAGTTCCGCGTTTTCTCCTCTCTTGACTGGGCCCGCAAGATGTCGCAATAAGTACTTTACCCGGAAATGTGTATCTACAGACACGCTGTGTAGATACAGACACGTTGTCCCAAGAAACAAAGAGTGGTTATATGTAGACATTTAGATATCAAAGATAGGGCTGATATGAAACATAAGAAAAATACGTACGAGCATTACGAGTAATTTTTTGACACCTTATAAAACGTTACCATTATGAAATCTAAACAATTTAACCATTCAGCGTCATTTTCCAAACGACAACTGTAAATCAATGTGCAAAACGTCACAGGTCTATGTGTACACATACCAGCTATTTGCCAAAATATTATTGACAAAGATGTAGAATTTCATTCTGTGATTATATAATGACCTCTTTTTGAACGTCGAAATGTTATATAGCATTGAATATCATTAGAAGACGTATTGTAATAGTAAAGGGTGTATGATTATATCAGAAGCAGCAGGCATATATCGAAATGATAAGTCAATCGGATTATTGAGTCAAAACGGCGGATGTATACACGATTTGGAAGGCCCTGACATGGGGATGCTGGTGGAATGACGAAGCTATCTACGATCTGTGTAGGGCCGGCGTGAATTTCATCGGCCTCTACAACCGGTCAATATAAAAATGTGTAAACATATAAGTTCACTATTAAAATGTTTTAGAAAATATGTTGGATATTAGGGGTATGCAGGTTTTATGAGATTAGTAATTTATAATAGCATAGCTGTCATATACGGATCCACGTCGTCTGATGGCATGTGTATTAGGTGTGCGTATTCAATTCAATTCTTTATTGATCCTTCAATTTATCCTACATATAAAATTCGCAAATTCAATAAAGTTACAAATTTACAAAATTACAAAGTAAGAAAATACAACATACAAAACACATGCGTAGTTCATACAGAATAACATAAACAACTTATTTTAAAGACACATTAAAGAAGAAGAAGAAGAAGACACATTTAAAGAAACATTAGCTTATCCAAAAAATTCTACATTTTTTCGCGTCAAATGATTTATTAAAATTAATTTTCTTGTTAGCTTTGTTATACTAAAGTCCATTCATCAATAGTTCATTTCCAAACTGCTTGTCCACTTTCCCCGTAAATATATTGTTCAATGTGATTCTAACGAATTCATGCTCACCGGACTTGCAGGTACGAAGTAACCGGACTAGATGTGAACAAACAGGCAAATAGTGAATTACCTGGATTAAATGTGAACTAACCGGTGACGGTTAGATAGATTGCCAAACTATAAGTGAATTGATACTATAAGTGAATTGATACTGGCAAAAGCAGTCAGCGGTGGACTCTGTGATGGTGTAGAACTCTGGAAGTGGATTTGTGGGACCCGGTGGATTATTAACTGCTAGACAAGTGAGGAGACATGTGTGAGAAGAATTTCTTTTCAGTTTTAGAAATAATTATGCCTTATGAGAATGCACTTTATCTATTTAAACGAAGTGTTTGCTTAATTTCAAATTGTTAATTGTTTATTGAGTTATCTGCAGCCGCCTGTTATTTTGTTGCTGGAATTAATTCGGGGTTTTAGTAAGAGCATCAATCTCTATGTAAAGTAGAAGATTTTGCATCATTCGGTACAAGATCATATCTGATCCAAATTTCATCGAAATTTGTGACAAAAATTAGTGGGCCAAAACACAAAATCCAGAATATCTAATCTTTATATCAAATTCAAAAACTAAATTCGTGATCGGTAATGTCTCTTGGAACCGCTGGACCGTGAACATGTCTCTCTTTTTATCTCCCTATCGTCTCAGCTACTGCCGCTTCTGCTACTCATTCGGCTTAGTCGAAAATACTTCAAATATTTTGCAGTAAAAATACGTACGTTGCAAATTCAGAAATTGTTTTCATTTGCCGGATATGCCGGCACCGATCAAGGCGAAGTTTATTGTAGTATTTATTAATCGGTTGTGAACGTATTGATTTCACGACTAAAATTTCCGAGATGATACGCGATATTGATATTCTGACGTAATTCAACAGTTCGATTAACGTGCGAAGTTTCGTTCTCGAATGCATGTATTTAATTCCCGAATAGATTCGTCCGAATGATCGACATGAACGAGAAGCATCCATCGTGCTTATCGCCGTGTTCATTGCCGGTTCTATGTGTACATCTTTAAAACAGCCATTCACTTCAAAACTCCATTTTCATATCGGTAAATCGTGACGGCTTTTCGCTTGAAGTGCTGTATTTCACAATACTATCAATTTATCTCTCTCTGTTGGCCATTCGCTACTATTACTGCACATTCATTGCCTAAATTGGCAATATTTTTTCATAACGACTGTGTATCACGAGGAGACAATCGAAACTGAGGAAAATGTTGCGAAATGCAATAGAACGTATAACGTCAAGTCGCAGGCACTCACCAATAGGCTTGGGATACAGTTCTATGAAAAAGCTCGAATTGAATCTAGATTTTAACTGCGTAGTGAGATCTAGTCTTATAATCAAATTCAATAAAATGAAAGTATAAATCAATATGAGAGTCATATAAGTTGTCAATAAAACGCCGTTTCATCATCAGTCATCGATATTGTGGATCCACGTTTTTACTTAAACTCGAAAAGCACGACGTTATAGTCCTGTATACCCAGTATGAAATTAATCGCATTGACCCGGGACAAACTTCTATAGACCTCGATATTCAAGTGACGTTGAAGACGGTGGCGATGACGGTGATTCTTATGAAGGCGATCGTGGAGACGATGTTGATGATAGTGGTGATGCTATTGAGCAGACGATTGTGGAGATGGAGAAGATGGCTGATATGGTAATGTCATCATCGACCAGCCGTCCTGTCATTCAATCACATAGTCACCCAGAATACCACGTCTCCAATGTACAGTCTTCGAACCACATCAAAATGTAGAACCTCTTCACTATTAACGTATGAGGTACATTCCTACACCCTTGCACGATTACTCCGTATTCTACACTTGGGCCTGTTGGTGCCAATGCACTTTATACTGGCGCCCCTTGAGGGAGGACTCGCTGGTACCTAATGTAGAGTGCGCAGGGAGAGGACGACATGCTATTTTTTCTTTCTGATTTTAAGTCTATTGGAGATCGTTTCGTGTTTGAACTTCGATTCTGAACTATACGTTAACTTGTTATTAGGGTAAAATTAAAAAGTGGGGAACAACTGTCGTATGGACTGTCGTATGGCTGTTGTTATGTGACTCAGGTGCAGCTATTGTTATAGTAAATTTGACCATTTTAGAGCAATTAAACGAATGAACAGATGAAATTCGTCCTGGGTATATGCATGATTTCTTGTTTTCATTGTTATAGGGCCAATGTCTTTATTGCCGGAAATCCATTCATGTCACACTCGGTGAGATCTGCTATATGCATTTGGCTTTTTGAGTTGTAATCTCAACATGTCACAGCCTACAAAAAGGTGCAATATACAAATAAGATGGATGAATTCAACAAAAATATCACTAAAAAGAAAATTAGAAATGTTCTTATAACTAGAAATGCATTATAACTATTCGCTGTGTGTTCATACTATATGTAGTAGGTACGGGGATCGGGACCCGGCTGGGGTATGTTTGGCGCGTGTTTAACGGGGAAGGGTTTCGTACCAGGACACATATTTACAGTAACCTCATCTCCGTTAGGTCGTGTGTAAGTTCATGAGGATATATCACCGACCGATGCCTAACAAAATAGAATCAATGATATGCATTCATAGTCCATCAAAGTGTATCATATACATTTATCTCGCATCGTATTTTATGTTACAACGATAATGATGATGAATGCATCATTTTCCTAAATAAAAAAGTGAGCATACATGCGAGTGTTCATGTTTCGATACTGCGACATCAGAACAACAATTACCATGAATTCTTCATTACTACTAATGAAGAATTAGTTACATTGCCGGATAGACACGTAACAGTTAGAAAATATAGCTCGGTTGGCATCATTTTTCTGCGCAAAGTGGGTTCCTGATGTTAGACAACCCGTCTATGGGAGTGATCATTGACATTTATCAATTACCCTGGCTTTTTACTTAAACTATATTGAGTGGGGAGGGTATTTTGACAAATTTAACCCAAAAATTGATTCATTTATCGAAAACCGATAGGCGGGGCTCTTGTTTATATCATAAAATCAATTATTCCCATCAGAAAATGCTTTAAGGAATTTCAGACGAACGTTTAGACGAACGATATATACCGATTTACCCTGCGTTGGGTTAACTAGGGCAATTTATCCGTCTTTACGATTTTGTCCGCGTTTAGTTTTTACGCGAATGGATTTCATATCAATAGTCAGTATTGTGTAAAGAAGGGGATTGAGGGACGAGTTGATCGGTAAGAAAAGAACCGCCAGCCAAGCCGCCACCTGATTCGGTATTTCTACCCGTAATACCGCGCAAAACTGAACGGCAATTAACGGCAGCCAGCAAAATAGATTACAGAGAATTATCACTAAACTCCTACGTGCTAAAACTAGTTCTGTAGGGTCAATTCTACCCGAACCAGACCTACTTTCAGATACGAGTCTGTACATTTGCGCGTAAGTCACCATTATCGTTGCGAGTACGCCAGAGTTAAACACGGCGAAAATAGCGAAAGAATATTGCCAGGCTTTGACTTCAATTGAAATCAAATTTATAGGTAAACAAACTCCGGTTGAGCCGTAGTAATTGTTTCCAAAGTATGAAATAGGTGTAACAGGTAGCAATGCAACGACACACAAAACAATCCAACATATACAACAAATAACACACGCATATCTCCGAGAAGAAATTTTGTTTTTAGAGAATGGATTTAAGATATTTGAGAACCTATGACGCGTCAAAATGAGCAAAAATATCAATGAACCTTCACAAGAAAAAGTGACCATGACTCCAGCAAAACGACATAACAAACTGTCCGTCCATGATTCCGAATAGAGAAAGTAAATATCTATGTAGATATAATCAGCTCCAGCGATCAAGAACAAATATATAGACATCATATAATCGCACACAGCAACATTTATGATGGTGATGCCTGAAAATGCATTTGAGGAGGAAATTCGAATCGCTCGAATGCGAAGAGAAATGATAATTCCATAAGCGATAAAACTGAACGCAGCGATCACCCAAATGATAGCTCTGAGGACTGTATTACCCATCAGATCAGAACAGGAGGAAAACTGATCAGGTTCGGGAAGGCACTGGTCAACATTCGGAGCCATACAGCAAAATTTGAAAGCATCCGAACTTAGTGAGACTAATGACGTCAGATTATCGAAAACGCCCGTTTTTGTGGAGATGAATTTGTAGTTGTTGGTTATATCAAGAATTTCAAGGGATGTTAATCCAGAAAATGCGTATCGTGAAATATGACTGATTCTATTACTGCTGATATTCAACGACTGTAATGTAGATAAACCCACAAACGCGCGTTCAGAAAGCACCAATATAAAAAGTCCATGGATATCCAGACTTTGGAGTGATCTCAAACTAGAAAAACAGTTTTCCTGCAAATACTGAATTGGATTTTCAGTAATGAATAACTCCTTCAAACTATACAAACCGGTGAATGTATTTGCAGTTAATGATGTTACATTGTTGTATGTAACATCTAATGTATGTAGATTGTGAAGGTATGAGAACGACTTGGGTAAAATATAAGACAATTCATTGAAGGAGACGTTGAGCATTCGAAGATAAACATATGGAGATAATGTCAACACATCCAAGATGATTCGGTTGTTCGACAATATCAAAACTCAGGTTGATGCCGAGAAAAGTCCGGTAATATTTGTTAAACCATTATTTCCACAATCAATCAAATGACCCTGACATATACACACTCTTGGACACGCGACGTTACAGAAAGCCTCGTCATCAGTTGTACGTTTACAATGTACAACATCCTCACAAACTTCAGATTGTGGAATACATCTATTTTCCTGACTACACTTAAACATTCCCGGACATGAAAATGTCTCGCAGTTTTGTTCATCTTCGGAATTAGGACAATCTGATTGACCGTCGCACACCTGTCTGATCGGTATACAGTACGATGAGGGACATTTAACAGTACCAGCTGGACATTCAAATTCTTCACATCTCAACACGTGCTCGAGATTTCTACACACCGAGTAACCATTTGTCATTTTCTCTAGAATACATATGTGACGTCTTGAATAACACTGAGGAGAATTGAAAGAACATCTTTGTTCATCATATTCCGTACAGAGATTTGTGAAGTTAGTCGTACAGTGGTTGTCATTATTGCACTGAACCAAAGTATTCACTGCAACATTAATAGTTGTTACCAGTTCATCTTCTTCCAGGCTTCCACTACAATCCACAACACCATCCTGATACAACTGAAAACTGATACAGTCTCCATTGTTACACAGGAACCCCTGGCACATTTGAGCGATGCATCCTATTTCATCGGAGCCGTCTTCACAATCAGTGACCCCGTTACATCTGTCAGAACTACTGACACATTGACCACTTCCGCAGCGAAAATGTTGAGACAAACACGGGGCATGAAAACACGAGTTCTCTTCAGAGCCATCCACACAATCCTGTATGAAATCACAGAAACCACTTACTGATATAATCTGTCCATCATTGCATTGAAACTGACTGTGTAAATTTATATCCGTACAATTAAGTTCATCTTCACCGTTTTTACAGTCGTGTCTGGTATCACATACGCGATGGTCGCTGATACATCTTTGATCGTTACATTTAAACTGCCACGATTTACAACCGCTTATAGAAGCTAACTCTTCATCAGTTACATTGTATGAACACAAAACAGAATGCGCTGTATCTGTCGCATTATCAAACTGTTTCATCGTCCATTTAACTGATTGAATATAACTTATTTCATCTCTAGTGATTATTGGGTTTATAACTTGCAGTCTGTCATTAGAAGTTATCATTATTGAGCTGTATTGATAGTTAAAGTGAAATGTTCATCGTGTCGTTTTCGGTGTAACCGGTTATCACAGTGCCTATTTCACCTCGTATGCCACGACACATCTCTGTTGCAGTTTCCATATCTAAACCTCGATGTCTTTTCCAATCCGTCAGTATTTGATAGCATTGTCTATCCATGCTTACCCATCCAGCCGTGCAGAAAGGTTTGTCCCGTATCAAGAATGTGTCGTTGTTTGTTGAATTTATCATTCTCAGTGTTTTATTTTTGGAATCATTTCTTTCCGTTTCGCAAATGAAACTCGTGTGAGTCTCTTCGATTCCGCAGGGGAATCGAACCCAGTTCGCTGATCCTCGTGGATTATTCAATATCATCGCTGTACACGGCATATTGACGTCATTTATCGGTTGTTTTCTAATAGGAGATATCAATCCTTGAATAACTTCTGGTATCGGGTCGTTATTTGTAGGTTTATACCACTCTGTGTAGCTCAATGGTTTCCCGTCAGACCACGTGTAATAACTAGATCTAGCCTGGAAATTTAAGTGGCAAATACATTATTATATGTACATCATATATATCATTACATGTAATCTGTTGCCATTAGTAGCTTTCAACGAACTCATCTTAAAATCTACCTGCAGTTTTAATCCAATCATCATTACGAGCGCTTTCTGTGAATAGGCATTTAGAAGAAGTTCGGTAGCGAATAATGTTTTAAAGTTAATCATTTCTTGTTGTGAGTTGATACTCAGTAGATGTCCCGCGTACTTCTGTCTACAGTACAATTCAGCATTCTCCCAATTCATACGTTCATCTCTGATGTATTTAACGCATGATATTCCCGAATCTAGGAATCCTGATTTACAGACATTTTCAAACTGTTTTATCGGTAACGACTGTTCTAATGTGTATTGTATTTGAAATATCGGGATCTGACCTTTTACCTCAATTTGCAAATCCGCATAAGTAAGACTATAAAATACAAGACCCGGTATCGCGTTATTGTCACATATTTTACTTTCGTGGTGCTGCGATAGGCCACGACCTGCGGTGATTCTACGTTTGACCACTATAGGGTCAAAGCTACGTCCTTGTCTCTTCGCACACGATATCTTTGCGATAGATTTTATTATGCATCTAAAGTATAACATTTTATATCTCCTTCGAATACGTATTTCATATGATAATAGTTCATTGGTTCTACCCGCCAATCCTGGGTACATTGGTGACTGAATAATTCCACACGTTACCGCGACGTTACTTTGTCTTTCCCTTATTTTCAACAACCGTTGACATTTACTCCGTAGTTCAACTAGCAATGGAAAGGTAATGAATGCTCGATCATAAGATACACGAACAGTGTTTAACACGAGACCGTTATTAAGGAACTGGCTATTCAACCGCGTGTGACAGTGTCTGTATGGATAGTGATCCTTAAAACATCGGTCAACTTGATATTCATGCTCCGATAATATGTTAATGTACCTTAGTGGAAGGCGTCGGTTTTCGGGTGTAATCACGAGACAGTGTGACGTCATATTGATCTGACGTTCTCCTTCCTTTAAAACGTACCCGTCACAGTCGGTAGGACGAAATCTGAGGTGTGAATGATAATCGACTTTTAACTTATCGTCCCAGTTATAAGCGTATCCTACTACAGTAACCGATCCACCCGATGTAATCAGACTGACGACTGATCGACTAAAGTCATTGCCGGGACAATACGGACCGTATCGTCTAGCCGTGAAATTACCACCGTCGTATATGTAAAATCCAGCTCGCTCGCAGTTCTCTGATAAAACTGTTAGTTCCAATTTCTCTTCATAAATATCGAATTTCCATCTAGACTCGTATCTAGAGACGCGATATCCAATTGAGTTCTTCCCTGCAGTTGGGAACAGTGAACCTGACCATTTATCGTTTGCAAATACCTGACATGAATAAATTAATATTAGTGATCTGAAACTTTTATTTGTTGATTATCATATTTACATGCAAATTAACCTCACATAACACATGTTACTCACCGGATAATTCTTATCGTATACATCTTTAATCGAGAAGGATTCGATTTTGTAATTTATTTCTACTGTCACATCGTCGCGAAGTGTTTCTTTCAAAACGCACAGTACGACGAGAAATCCGTCAGATTTGGCACTCAATGATTCCAGGTAGTTGTAACCGAGTAAAACATCAGTTCCTACAACGCGTAACCCTTCTAGTTTATATACACCAATGACGTCACCGGATGTGATGAGATCGTGTGTCCAGTTAAAGACGACGTACTGTAACACCTGCACTGTGATAGACCAGCAGTGTAAGTGTTTTGATCGAGTTATTACGTGTAAACTGTTGTCATCGGGAATGAACACTCCCGACTCGTTATAAGAGATCTGAATCAACGGATTTGTGACGTTCCAATCTGATATCTTATAAATTTGAACCAAAAGCTGTGACTTGATTAGAATTTTGTTTACAAAAGTAGCTTTGTTCGTTTTAGTATAAAATGACGATGGTGGATGTCCGGATTGTTGGCGTATAAGACCTATCGGTTCACTGCTGGTGTTCCATCCGTCGTGAATTTGAAAAGGGGTCTTGACGTAATACCGTGATTTGAGATTGATGAGGGTTAGATTCATTCCTAAACCGTCTGGCATTCCTATCCATTCAAGAAACATTGTACAGAAACGAATGAATAAATTGAATTTGTATCCCATTGGTGTTTTTAATTCATTCACGTTGAGAACAGAGTTTCCACAGTTGCCGCTGATTCTCAACCGGCGATAACGATATATGATATAAACCCGACTACCTCGTGCACCATCGAAACGGCTCCTAAACAACAACGAGATCGAATCTTTGCGGCGGATTTCATGTTTTCCGTTACTGCAGAATCTGATATCAGCCTCATAGACGAGAAGGTAGTTATCATTACAGAATATTGACAGCTCGATGTCGTAGTAAAATTGGACGAGAAAAGTCCCCGGTAATGAGCTGTTGATGAACCAACGACATTCGACACCGCGAGTTAACGAAGGGTAATTCGGCGAAACGATGTAACCGGACGGAGAATCTAGCGGGTACCACGTACTGTTACAAGACGAACTTACCGTCACAGACGATTCCTCGATAGAGTCGGCTCGATCAGCGCGCGCGATGCGAACTTGACAGACGATCAGCGACGAAATAAACAGCGCTCTCAGTCGCTGCTCCATACCGAACAACATCACTGCGACAGAATGAACGAAATTCGTCAAGTGACACCGAATCTGTCATTGGTCGGATCACGATCCGATTTCATCCAATCAGAAAATTCGCTCCGCCGAGTCGAAAATGCTTCTAGTATTTTCATTAAAAATTCGTACGTTGTAAATTCAACTCAAGAAAAGATAATAAAGCAATATGACATAGAAAATTCACGAGATTTTAGTTATTTTAGTTTTTGTTTGTTCACTGACTGCTATATGTTCACATAATTCATTAAAATTAAACCTCGAACACTTAAACAAGTCGAGCTTCATCCGCGCAGAAATATTCCGATCGAAATTTCCGATGCAATAGATATGTTTGCAACGAATTTATAAACAATTTCTTTTTATCTTTTTCTTCGACATATGGATCGTCAACGTCATATCCTGTGAAAAATAAAACCGATATTACATTGAAGATAAGATTGAAGTGTTTTGGAGAAAAATGAATTCTAATCAATTCTGTATACCGCGTAGAAAGCAAAGTGATATATAGCGAATACGTCGGTCTAGAATAGAATTTACTATCATATGATTTTTATCAATTTCGAAATTAAAAGTTTTCGTGTATCTTCGTGCATTTATAATTCGAACATGTAATATCTTCCTGGATCATTCTTGATAGAGACTGGATACATAATACATTTGACTCGAGTGAACATCGCCTTGATAGTGTTTATTACTGTTTTTACCACAATATGACAACTGTTTCCGAGAATTTTGTAAAGGAGTCGGAGTTTGATTTTACACTTAATGTCTGGATCCTCGTTGTGACTAGGAATCCCCATATCCGATGTTTGAAAACCGAGATAGTATAATTCTAGTCTGTTCTAAATTGTCAGCTAGTTCAGATAAACTACTGTTTCATCGGGAATCTGACTTTTGTCGTAAACTCAATCGAGGACTTCGAACTATAAGTCACAGATAACCGACAGAATTCGCGACGCGTTTATATTATTCACACCTGGAATCGAACTGACAAACTCCCTACTGACAAGCGAGCAACTTTTTAGTTATCATAATTGAATAACAGTAATAATGCAAGAAATGGATAGATACATCTGTTTATGATATATCCATTCATTTCTTGAAATGAACTCGAAAAGAAGAGTAGAAATCGCATGAAACGCGTGCGATCAGAAATCATTTGACCGCCATGAAGATTTTGATGTAGTTGCGTTTTTACTACCACAAAACTATCTGGATCCAGTTCCACGGTCATGAGTTATAATTAACCCCGAGTCAAAATCAGTTTGTTCTCAATGAGTTTACTCTGAGTTACATCTTAACCCACAACTGTGGAACTGACTCTTGGACGCTCTTCCCAAAATTATATTATTACAATTGCCCGGTGAAATCTTACGTTACTGCAGTTATACTGAAAGTAATTTAATAAACGTCGAACCCTCTGTTGATTTGTTTTTAATGCGATAAATATATAGAATATGAAACGTAAATAGAACTCAATATCATTGAACAGAGATGTCTTATATAATCCTCATAGACTCCCGCAGTGCCTTTTACCGGAGATTTGGATTTGAAAATCTAACGCGTACAATATTGTGTATGCGTGTAGCGAATTAATTTGCGCAGTGTCACGTATTGTCAGCCTAATCCCGTTTGTAGATTTCGTCCGATTGGAATTTATTCAAACAGGTTTTAATGTTTGTGGTCTGAAGAATCTACGAAATATCGACCCCGAATTGCCAAAATTCGAAAAGGGCGGAATAACCGGTACATTGAATATTGATACACCGGTCACAATCCTCTCTTTAATCGTTATCTATTAAAATACTTGAGTAAGGCCCTGGCGAGAGAACGTGTCCGTGCACAAATCCGAATGAATAAACTGAAATACCGGATGATAATATTGAAGATAATATATTTTATTTACCTTGAACCTGAGAATGATTTTCCTAATCCCTATTATATAAATCCCTATCGTTCCGAAGCTTCTCCTGTCCTGCTGTCGACACTCGTCTTACTAAGGTACAGATTCTCCCGATTGACTGCTCTCTCAAGATGCGGGTCCCTTTTATAGAAAGAATCGGCATTCTTAAAATACCGACTCTCCCACTCGACTTTTGGCAAGGAGCAGCAACCTTACTGTCATGACTGTTTTGGTCATATAGAATTTGGCCTTAATGATTCGCTGATCTAAAATTATTTTCAAAACTGATTTGCTAAACTAACTTTTTTCTTCCAACCCTCCTGTCATGACGCGTTGTGATTTACTCACTCCTTGCTAGTCGTTGTTGAGAGAGCAGCTATTGTCTGTGAATTACCAACGAGCGCATACAGACAACAGAAACTTCAGACAGCTAGTTTTAACATTTAACACAAATTAATTTTTCTAAAACATTAGCGGTTATTAACAATTTGTTCTTAAACAACATCTAGATTACTCAAATTAAATATCTTTTCAAAACTTTGTTTTCTTTTCTAATTACAGTACAAATTCATTGTTTCTTTTTTAATTATTATAATTAACTACGATTCGGAATACATTGTGATTGATTATCAATTCTTAAATTATTTGAAATACTTATACTAATTATTTTATCTACAATTTAACTAATTCTATTTTAATACAGGATAAGCAAAACAACCACATCTTCCTAAACTTCCGGTTTTTCCTTTTACGGAAAGTAGCTGGGAATATCATCAAGTATCAGCGTGATCCCTTCACGACCCTCATTATAAATACACTCCATTGTTCCGACCCAACCAAATATGGTTCCAACTATTTAAAAGTTTTATATAAAGATTTTCTGAATGTTTGCCAGATCTCACAGCAGAAGAACCGAGAAAGAATTGTTGTTTATAGACTGATTTATGGTTTGCGTTGGTAGATGAAAGCATCAAACAAGAACTTTCGTAATTCTTACTACTAGTACGTTCTTGTCTGACGGCTTTAACGTAACCCCCACGCATACAGAAACAACATTAAGAACATTTCTAAATACTACGAAATATTTTCAAATACTACGAAAATCTAGCTGTGGATCAATATATATATAGTTCAAAATAAGATATCTTTTGTCGGATGGATCCATAATTATATTTGATGTCTTTCGGACAATCTTTTGCCTGGTATTGCGATTAAGAAAAGAAGATATTTGTTTTAAAATCAAGATTTCTCGACAAAATCCGATTCTTGCGTTGGATTCAAACTATTTCGGTTATAAGCAAAGCTCACAAATCCATTCGTATTTGAAATATCTTGCATGTATCAGATTCTGAATAGATATTACAGCGAGGCGCACAATGATAAACGCCTCGAGGCTGTTTCTTCAAAAAACGGTCTAAACTTTCTGTGCACGACAGTGGTTTTCAGTATATTTCGTGTATCCGTTCAGATCAAATATATACAAACTGATTTCGTTTTCTCTGGTCCGTTAAAAATTAGCGTTCAGTTAATATATACACGTCACAACAACGTTGAACCTAAAGTCAATTTCGTTTAACTTAAGACAACTTGAATAAGCGGATTGCAAAGTGTAATAATCTAAAATGATGGATATAACGATTATATCATTGGAATGAAAATTTGAAAATTATATTTCAATTTCGTTCATCGATGCATTTTTAAATATAACGATTTGTTTCTAGTGGAAATGAAAGATAGAAGAAAAAACAACATCCCGGATCATGTGTCAAAATTCGGTAGAGTATAGATTAGATATCTTATTTTTGGTTTCAGATTTAAAACGAGCTCATCGTAGTTCATTCATGGCTTAGACGTATACTTTCAAACCTGACTCTCTTCAAAACCTGATGGCATCGCTACACTCAGCTACGGCACGAACCCCCTGCTCACTAGAACGGGTGCGAAGATACTTGCGCAGGTTTGTATAATCGCTGAGGAAAATTTCACGGAAGAACTTTAATTAAACGGGGATGCCCCGGCTAAAATCAAATCGGGTTAACTGATTGGCTGATAATGACATCATCTAAGCCGCGCGTGTAGCTGCGCACTCGTTCTTGTGTGGCAGGGTTTCGTAAAGTGGCGAGTATCGATGCCATCATGTTAGGGGGAGGATGCCCTCAATGCTAACATAACGCTCTCCTGTCTTGCCGGATCTACCTGAGTCCGGGCTTATTTCAAGAATTTCACACCGTAAAATACGTTTTTTTTTGGCGAACAGTAGGTTTGCCTATGCAAACGGTCTGATGGAGCAGTTTTCATTGAAAATGAATAGAGTACCGGTGTGTCAACAAGGCACAAACATTGGCTGTTGAACCAATAGTGTTGATTTTTGGTGTCATGGTTTGGCTCAATGAGTTCTCGAGCCCACAAAAATTTCATAGTGATCGAACCCTGCTTTTTAGCACTAAGTAATGGCACGTTTTTACATATGACAATTTGCATGCTTGGAATTGAAACATATAAAAGTTCAATCCTTCCTAGAAGTGTCGCCGTCTTTAGTTCGACTGATCTCAATGTACTTTTCGACCTACAGGCCCTCACTTTATAAACCCCATAAATTTCCTCGCTTCTATTTATTTGAGTTGACCTTGTAACCTGAGCTACAATGAATGTGATTGGCTGTTTGTGGGATACACGGGACATTCCGGGAATTTCGCCGTTTCTCATGTCATTGGGAAAGCCCATTGGGAAAGCCTAATGTGAAACCCAAAACAAAATGGCGCGCATTTTATTGTATTTGTTTTGATTTCTAGAAAAAAAGTCTGTATATGTTTGTATTTTTTTACATTTTGTCGATGGATGGATTCTGACTTGTGAAATTGCGGTCAATTTAATACCACGTCGCTAATACATTTGTATATACGCGCGTCAACAGTCAGTCGCGAGTGTGCGAATGTAGGTTACAGTACTATATGGCTGCTGTGTGTGTTAGTAATCACCTGAGTCTATATAAGGCAATTATAGTATACACAGCACTCTCACACATACACAGGCGCTTATATTGTCAGCCTCATACATCTCTAATCCAAATTAATTCATATTTAGTATAATATTTTTGACAATATATGCACTCAATGATTTAATGGTGAGCCACAGGGCCATTGGACCTTTATTTTTAAATTCAAATTTCATTTTTTTTTGTGTCATATGTTCGCTTGCGGTCCATAGGCCAAGCGTGTAATGCTGCGACCCTAACTCTTGTCAAAACTCGGTGTGTACACCGTACGGGGGCTAATCGTAGATGATAAGATGCAGTTGTAATCGGATCGATTCGTGGTGGTTGTCGAAATATCCGATTATGAAACTGAACCGCATTCACGATACCGACTGACTATGAAAAAGCTCGAATTGAATCTATATTTTTTTTAAATCTTAAAATAGGGATATTTTAACTGCGTAGTAAGATCTAGTTTTATAATCAAATCAATAAAATGAAAATAAATAAATCAATATGAGAATGATATAAGTTATCAATGAAGCGCCATATCATCATCAGTCATCGATATTGTAGATCCACGTTTTTACTTAACTCGAAAAGCACGACGTAATAGTCCGATGCAGCTATATGGTCCAAACACATTGCACACGCGACGATGTTTGGTGTCGTTGCTGCTCTGTATATTTGGGAATACATAAAAAGGTCTTCAAAAAACAGACGAGTGTGAACCAGTAGAGTGTGTTCCACCGTGTCAGTAAATGCCCCCTTTTCCACGAAACTTCCGCACTAGATTCTTAAACCATTTTTCAGAACTAGGCCAAGTCCGCTAAAATTTACCCAACTAATGAAAACTAAAGGGAAACAACTCAAACAACTTTCTCAATTCATCAAAACTGCTTCCAAATACCGTTGTATGTCGTTGTATTATTAATTCTGTATGTATTTTCTATGTGTGTGTGTTAAGTGCGTCTGTGTATGTTAATCACTTGTTAATTATCTGTTTATACGTGAAGCGCATTATTCATTGTTTTTTCTTTACTTCGATTTTGTTTTTTCGCTCTAAGCAATTGTATTTTTGTCGAGCAATAAAACATATTCTATTCACCGATGATAGAAAATTAAAAATAAAACAATTTTGTTCTGGCGTTTCGGGAGGATTACGTACTTCCACCCATTTTCAGCGATTTATTGGAAAATGAGATACGAAAAAAATATGGTTATAATCGTTTTTTTTTTAAAATTTATATCGTTAGTGAACCAACTATAATCCAGACCTAAAATACTTTCAACTATCTACGAGTGTAAACCAATTTGGATCATCTTAGATTGGATGGTCTGATCAGTGAGGTCTGGTATGTGTGGATATGGCTTTTTGATGCGTTATCTCAACACGTAACAGCCATTAAAAGGCGCGAGATACAGTCACGTGAAATGAATAAATTCAACAACAAATATCATTAAATAAAACATTCGAAATTTTTATGACAACGTTTTGCATAAAACTACAATATACAAACTATCTATAATGTATACACTACGGCGGGGGTTCGGGTTCCTGCTGAGCCAGGTTGGGCGTGTCTACTGAGCTAGAGTTTCGCGTAGGATAAATATTTACAATACAGTATTAGCTTAATCTGTAAATTCAGGAGTATACCACTGACCAGGGCCTATACTTTGAGGACAAAATAATCCATAGGATGCATCATTCACAGTCCATCGAAGTGTATCGTATACACACTTTTATCTCACTTCGTATTCTGTATTACAACGATAATGATGATAAATGCATTTCCTAAAGAAAAGTGAACGTTGCATGTTTCGATACTGCGGCATAGGAACAACAATTACCACGAATTTTTCATTAGTAATAAAGAATTAGTCATCTTGCCGGATAGACACATAACAGCTGGACAATTTATTTCGGTTGGCATCGTGGGTTGTGGATGTGGGTGCCTGACCTGAATGAAAACGATTGAATGTCGTGTCTATAGGAGTGACGGCTATCCGACCTGATAAGTTTTACTTCACGCAATTATCATTGACATATTAATTAATGATATATCAAACAATAGATCGACTCGAGATTATTGAACGTGAATAAAACGGTGAAAGTCAAACGGAATACTTATCGCAGTGATATTTAGTGCTGAGCCTATTACTATAAAACTGAGCGAATTTGGACAAATGACAATATTTTCACACAAATCATATCGCGCGGGGAGGGTATTTTGACAATGGTAACCCAATATTGCATAATTCATAAAAAAACACGATAGGCTAGCTGTAATGCCTCTTTGGACTCTTGTTTATGCCCTAAAATCAATTATCCCCATCAGAAAATGCTTTCAGAAATCAGAAAACAACGTTTTGACTGGCAATATATTCTAATTACCTTGCGCTGGGTAAAACTGGATGAATTTATCTATTTTTACGGTGTTGCCTGCGTTTAGTTTTTGCTCGAATGGATTTCATATCGATAGTCAGTATTGTGTAAAGGAGGGGATTGAGGGACGAGTTGATCGGTAAGAAAAGAACCGCCAGCCAAGCCGCCACCTGATTCGGTATTTCTACCCGTAATACCGCGCAAAACTGAACGCTTATTAACGGCAGCCAGCAAAATAAATTACACAGATTTATCACCAAACTCCTGCGCGCTAAAACTAGTTCTGTAGGGTCAATTCTACCCGAACCGGCCCTACTTCCAGATACGAGTCGGTACATTTGCGCATAAGTGGCCATTATCGTAGAAAGAATGAAAAAGTTGGTTAATGAAAAAATAGCGAATGAATATTGCCAGGCGTTGACATCAATTGAAACCAAATTCATAGGTAAACAAACTCCGGTAGTGCCGTAGAAATTGTCTCCAAAGTAAGAGATGGGTGTAAGAGGTAGCATTGCAATAACACACAAAACAATCCAACATGCGCAACAAATGATACACGCATATCTCGGAGATGTAATTGGGTTATCAGAGAATGGGTCTACGATATTTGAGAATCTATGACGTGTCATGATTAGTAAAAATATCAACGAACCTTCGCAAGAAATAGTGACCACTACTCCAGCAAGACGACAAATCAAACTGTTCGTCCATGATTCCGAATTGAGAAAGTAAATGCCTTTGTAGATATAATCAGCTCCAGCGATCAGAAACAAATATATAGACATCATAAAATCACACACAGCAACATTAATGATGATGATGTCTGAAAATGGATTTGAGGAGGAGAATCGAATCGCTCGAATGCGAATAGAAATGACAATTCCATTAGCGATGAAACTGAATGAAGCGATCACCCAAATTATAGCTCTGAGGACTGTGTTACCCATCAGATCAGAACAAGAGGAAAATTGATCAGCTTCAGGAAGGCACTGGTCAACATTCGGAGCCATGCAACAAAATTTGTAAGCATCTGAAATTAAAGAGACTAATGACGTCAGATTGTTGAAAACATTCTTTTTTACGGAAATAACTTTATAGTTGTTGGTCATATCAAGGGTTTCAAGTGAAGTTAATCCAGAAAATGCGTAAAGCGAAATATGATCGATTCTGTTACTGCTGATATTCAACGACTGTAATGTAGGTAAACCTGTGAATACATTCCTACCAAGCACAACCAACCTAAGTCCGTGAAGATCGAGAACTTTAAGCGACATTAAATCTTGAAAGGTATCATCTTCTAAATGACGTATTGGATTATTCGTTATCAATAACTCTTTCAAACTATACAAACCAGTGAATGTATTTGCCGATAATGATGTTAAGTTGTTATATGTAATATCTAATGTATGTAAATTATGCAGGTTTGAAAATGAGTTTGGTGAAATATTAGACAATTCATTGGAGGAGATGTTAAGAATTCGCAAATAAATATATGAATAGAATGTCGACATGTCCAAGATAATTTCATTATTTGACAAAATTAAAACTCGAGTAGATACTGAGAAAAGACCAGTAATATTTGTTAACCTAGTATTTCTACAGTCCATTAAATGACCTTGACAATTACAAACTCTAGGGCATGTGGCGTTACAGAAAGCTTCATCATCAGTTGTATGTTTACAACTAACGACACCATCACAAACTTCAGATTGTGGAATACATCTATTTTCCTGGCTACATTTAAACATCCCCGGACATGAAAATTTCTCGCAGTTTTGCTCATCTTCTGAATTAGGACAATCTGATTGACCGTCGCACACCTGTCTGATCGGTATGCAGTACGATGCTGGACATTTTACAGTACCAGCTGGACATTCGAATTCTTCACATCTCAATACGTGCTCAAGATTTCTACAAACCAGGTAACCATACGCCAATTTATCTAGGATACATCTGTGACGTCTTGAATAACAATGAGGAGAATTGAAAGAACATCTTTGTTCATCAGATTTCGCGCAGAGATTTGTGAAGTTAGTCGTACAGTGGTTTTCATCATTACAACGTATCGTAGGATTCACTGTAATATTTGTATTTATTACAAGTTCATCTTCTTCG
Organism: Tubulanus polymorphus; assembly: GCF_964204645.1. Classification (NCBI taxonomy): domain Eukaryota; kingdom Metazoa; phylum Nemertea; class Palaeonemertea; order Tubulaniformes; family Tubulanidae; genus Tubulanus; species Tubulanus polymorphus. The sequence continues at coordinate 6,390,083 of NC_134036.1, forward strand.
AGGCTTCCACTGCAATCCACGACACCATCCTGAACTAACTGAGAACTAATACAGTCTCCACTGTCACATAGGAATCCCTGACATAGTTGAGCGTTGCATCCTTTTTCATCGGTGGTGTCTTTACAGTTAGTTACTCCGTCACATCTATTAGACCCATTGACACATTGGCCACTTTTGCAGCGAAATTGTTCGGACAAACACGGGGTATGAAAACACGAGTTCTCATCAGAACCATCCACACAATCCCGTATGAAATCACAGAATCCACTTATTGATATAACCTGGCCATCAAAACATTGAAAATTTATAACTGTACAATTGAATTCATATCAAAACATTGAAAATTTATAACTGTACAATTGAATTCATCTTCGCCGTGTTGACAGTCGTGTCTGGTATCACATACGCGGTGGTTGCTGATACATCTTTGATCGTTACATTTATACTGCCACGATTTACAACCGCTTATAGAAGCTAACTCTTCATCAGTTACATTGTATGAACACAGAACAGAATGAGCTGTATCTGTTGTATTATCAAACTGTTTAATTATCCATTTAACTGATTGAATATAAGTTATTTCATCCCTAGTAACAATTGGGTTTATTATTATCCCGTGATTCCTAAGACCATTTGTTAGAATAGCGCCATACTGGTGCCGATGATGAAATCTACCAATCAACAGTTCAGCGTGTATCAGATCCTGTAACACACCTAGATCACCATGGATATCATGACACATTTCTTTCGCTCTCACGATGTCTAAATTTAGATTTTTGTTCCAATCTGACAGTATCTGATAACATTTTCCAGCTATACTTAGCCAACCTGATGTACAAGTTGCATGTATTGCATTATTTATAACTTTTTGTTTATTAGTTCGGGATGTCGCATTATTTGTTAAATTTTGCTCCAGCTCAGTAATATATTTATTGTTATCAATTGTTGCCACTTCACAAATGAAACTCGTGTGAACTTCTTCGATTCCGCAAGGGAATCGAACCCAGTTCGCTGATCCTCGTGGATTATTCAGTATCATCGCTGTACACAGCATATTGACGTCATTTATCGGTTGTTTTCTGAGAGGAGATATCAATCCTTGAATAACTTCTGGTATCGTGTCGTTATTTGTAGGTTTATACCACTCTGTGTAGCTCAATGGTTTCCCATCAGTCCAGGTATAATAACCAGATTCAGCCTGAAAATCAGTAACCATATTTTTATGCTGGTTCACTACGTAGAACTCCTGATATGCAACTGAAGGTTCAACAAGGAATATATATATATATATATATATATATATATATATATATATATATATATATATATATATATATATATATATATATATATATATATATATATAGAATACCTAATACACCAAAAGGGGACTTATGTGTTCGAAAAGTATCAAATATTGAGCAATTTTGAATCTAATGCGTCAATTTTTATGTGAGGGAAATAGACATCGATCACAAATGCGCATTAGAAAAAATGGCCATTTTATTGAACAAGTCCAGAGAAGCTCAATTGCTAAAACGGACAAACAATTTTATCATGTAGAAATCTATCTCGGTCGATTTCTTTTCAATGTCAAATAGAAGCAGATCATTTATCAACAAACGAACACAACGCAATAATATATATATATTTCTTGCACTCGTTCGACCTCATTTTAAAGGAACGTACAAAAGCACGGTAGTGCTCAGCCATGCATAAATTTTTGCACATCAACATTCCATCTTCGAGAAAATTTCCAGGTCTACTAATTCTAATTCCAAAAATGTATGTCAATTATAGTTAATGAATAATTAATCTTAAAGCTGCGGCAACACTTTTTTCGCAGAAACCCGGTATTGTAGGTGTTACAACTATCATTTACCTGTATCTTGAGACCGATCATTATAATCAGCGCTTTTTGTGAATAACCTTCCTGAATCAGAGGTCTAGCAGCAAATAGTGATTTGATAGAAATCATTTCCTTTTCCGAGTTGATACTGAGTAGATGTCCCGCGTACTTCTGTCTACAATACAATTCAGCATTCTCCCAATTCAGGCGTTCATCTCTGATGTATTTTACGCATGCAATTCCCGAATCTAGAAATCCTGATTTACAGACATTATCACGTCGTTTTACCGGTAACTGTTTTTCTAAAATGAATTGGATACGGAATATGGGAATTCGGTTTTTGATTTCGAACCAATTGGACGTTTCCCATAAACTGTAAAACGTAACTCCCGGTTCAGCAAAAGAATCGCAAAGTTTTACTACGTGTCGAGCTTTGCTTTTTATGTTATAACTGTCGTAACTTATTTCCTGGACGAACAAGATGGATTCCAGATGAAGTCGGGATTCCTTGTTGCACGCCGTCTTTTCCATAGTTTTGATGACGAATCGGTAAAACTGAATTCGGGTTCTTATAATTCTGAATTCGACTGCGTATTTCACTGTGACAGACGAACTTCCAGCAGATCTCGGATAGTTGGGAGACTGAATAATTCCACAGTCACCTTCCCTTCGCAGTCCATACCAGTCAATGCTTGTGTCGTGTCTCTTCAACGTTTGGCAAATACGCCGCAATTCAACAATGAATGGGAATCTTAAAAAGTAATTCGCTTCCCCGAATGTTACAGTGTGCAGTACGAGACTGTTATTCAGGCGCTGAAAGCTAAGAGCCATGTATCGACTACAATCCACGGTAGCTGGCATATGATCAGGCCTGCATCCGCCAATTTCATATTCGTATTGTGAAAATATGTGAATTCTATGTAGGGGAACTCTTCGGTTTTCGGGTGTTATCTTGAAACAGTCTGACGTAATTGTCACCTGGCGTTCTCCCTCCCGGAGGGCATAACCGTCACAGTCGGTCGGACGTAACATTAAAGCACCGCTGCCTCTCCGCATACCACGACTCTTAGAATAACCTACTACGATTACCGACCCGCCCGATGTAATCAGACTGATGAGACTTCGTCGATGACCCCGTGAACCGGGACAATACGGACCGTAGCGTCTAGCCGTGAAATTACCACCGTCGTATATGTAGTATCCGGTATTTTCACAATTCACTGACAGCACCGTGATATCAAGCTTCTTTTCATTTATAACCATTTTCCATTTGAATTCATAAAGCATCACGCGATACTTTAACTTCCACGTTGAAAATGGTAGCAGCGAATGACATTCCAGCGATGATGCATATAATTTTCTAGGTATCTAAATGTATAAGATTTGTGGGAAATATTTATTCATTTTATCATAACAAAATTCTTCGCACGAGTTGAAATCCGAGTGTATCCAAAATTTCATATTTACCCGTTGTTTACGGATGTAAAGTTCTGACATCGATATTGATTTCGTTCTGAAGTCTATTCTCATATTCGACCCTGTGATGTTCGGGATCGTTAGAACGCACAGTACGACGAGGAATCCGTCAGATTTAACACTCGGTAATTGCAGGTAGTTGTAACCGAGTAATATAGCAGTTCCCACGTCGCGTAACCCTTCTTGTTTATATACACCAATGACGTCAGCGGATATGACGAGATCACGTGTCCAGTTGAAGACGACGTACTGTAACACCTGCACTGTGATAGACCAGCAGTGTAAGTGTTTTGATCGAGTTATTACGTGTAAACTGCTGTCATCAGGAATGAGTACTCCCGACTTGTTATTAGCGATCTGAATCAACGGATTAGAAACGTTCCAATCCGATATTCTATAAGTCCGAATTAGAAGTTTAGTCGTTGATCTGTGGTGATTTGTCGTAGTAATCATCGCCTCGTTTGTTTTGGTATAAAAAGATGACGGTTGTTGTCCGCGTTGTACGCCTATAATCGCTATCGGTTCCCTGCTGGTGTTCCAGCCATCATAGATTCGAAAATTCGCCGCTGGATCGACATTACCGATGAGCCATACATCTATGTCCATTTCGACGAAGGTAAAATTCATTCCTAAACCAATCGGCAGGGCGTCCCATTTCATGAACACATGACACTTAGCGCCACAGAACATTTCGAATTTGTATCCAGTTGATGTGTTTAATTCCTTTATTTTAAAGGACCGTCTTCCACAGTTGTGACTGATTTTTATTCGGCTCCGTTCACAACGATATATGATATAAACGCGACTACCTCGCGCACCGTCGATGTTACTCCTAAACATCAACGAGATCGAATCGTTACGAACGACGTCATAGTGTCCCTTGCCGCTGAAGTTTCTCCCGTCAACGAATAGGTAGTTATCACTATCGACTATTGACGGCTCGATGTCGTAGTGAACTTGGACGTGAAAAGTTCCCGGTAAAGAGCTATTGATGAACCAACGACATTCAACACCGCGCGTAAACGACGGGTAATTCGGTGAAACGATGTAACCGGACGTAGAATCTAGCGGGTACCACGTGTTGTTACAAGACGAACTTACCGTCACAGACGATTCCTCGATAGAATCTGCGCGATCAGCGCGCGCGATGCGAACTTGACAGACGATCAGCGACGCTATAAACAGCGCTCTCAGTCGCTGCTCCATACCGAACAACATCACTGCGACAGAATGAACGATATTCGTCAAGTTTCAAAAATGCGTTTATTGGTCGCATCAAGATCCGTTCTCATCCAATCAGAAAAAGTTGCTCCGCCGAATTGAAAATTCTTGAAATATTTTCAGAAAAAAATACGCACCTTTGAAATTCAACCAAAGAAAAAAATGTTGCAACGGCACACAGAATTCCATCTTTTCATTTTTCGCAATTTTATATTCTATGTTTGATTTGTTCGAATATTATATTTCTCATTATTATATGTTGTGTTCGTAAAGTCGTTATGCGTCATACTCTCAAAACAACGATGCCCAGTTTTATAGACTAGTTCAAACTTTAACCGGGGGCTAACTTGATTCATTTTCAATTGAGTTAGCCCCCGGGTTAAAGGTAATACCAGTCTATAAAACCGGGCCCAGAGTTTACCTGAGCAGAAAAACACATTGTGGTTCGATTCACCGATTCGATTCACCGATTCCGTAGACCTTTACCCACAAATCTGTAGATAAATTCTAACTCTATTTCTTCATATTTATTGCGAACGTTATGTGTATTCTCAAAACTCAGTCGTCGATATTCGATTAAAAATGAATTTCTTTTTCATTCCAATTCTAATCAATTCCGAGTCTAGAACTGCGTATACTGGGAACGTGTTTTTTTTTGTCTCGAAAAATCCATCGATATCGAGACCGCTGTTGATTTGACTAACATTCAGATTATGAAACGTGAATCAAACTCGATATCATTGAACGCAAATCTCTTGAGCCTTATCGAGTCTCGTTAGAGCCTCTTAAAAGCGATTTGAATTTGAAAATCTGGCGCATACCATATCCTGTATGTTTTTTGAGAAATCTCCCTAAGCTTCGCGTATTAAGGGTTTCATCCCCTTTTTGTCTCATAGAAATTTATTCAAACAAATTACTGTTCGTTATCTGAACGGTCCACAAACATCGATATCGAATTTTAAAATTCGAAATTCGGACAGAATTAACGACAGATTAAAAATTTCGCAATATATATATATATATATATATATATATATATATATATATATATATATATACATATATATATATATACATATATATATATATATATATATATATATATATATATATATATATATATTATATATATATATATATATATATATATATATATATATATATATATATATATATATATATATATATATATATATATATATATATATATATATATATATATATATATATATATATATATATATATATATATATATATATATATATATATATATATATATATATATATATATATATATATATATATATATATATATATACTTATGCCTTATGATAGAAAAAAAAAAAAAACAATAACAATATTCGTTTGAAAATAAAGATTTCTCGTCGACAAAATCTGGAGATTCCACTGGGCCTAGCTGCACAGTCGTGAGTTAAGGCCAAAAGTGGTGTTACATCTTTAACACGGAACGAGTTTATACTGGACTTTAGTTGTTAGATTGGGCATAGAATCAAGTTGGACTGAGACTGGTCTTAGATCTAAGGCATGGCTCCTGCAACAGACCCCTCGATTCAAACTGCATCGCAGACTAAGATAGATTATAGCCGAACAAATGCGTTCGTATTCGCAATATCTTGCTTATATCAGCATTTCTAGAATTCTAGAATTTCTAGAGAGCGGGAGAGAGAGATACCGAATAGATAATACAGCGTGGCGTATATAAGTTAAACGCCTGGAGGCAGTTACTGTAAAAACGGTCTAAACTTTCTGTGCACGACAGCGGATTTCAGCATGTATCATGTATCCGTCTAGATCAAAGATATATTTACACTGATTTCGTGCGCCGCAAGAAAACCAGCGAATAACTAATTTATAAATCACAATTACACAAAACCTTAAGTCTTATGATATAGGAAAAAACCTTGAAAAAACCTAAATTAGTATATTACAAAGTTTAAGGATTGTGCAACGATTATCATGTTTGCCGCGAATGTGGACAAATCGATTGGATTCATCGATGTATTTTGAGGAGCGATAAAGTTTTATTTCTATCAGGGAAAACTTTTGAGACGATAGTGTCAGTATTCGGTTGATTAGTGATTAGATTCATTAGATTTGAAGATTTTAGACTAGCTCATTGCGTGCGATTCATATTCTTTCTCGTTTAAGGGAAGCAACCTTACGCGCCCTGGAATTAAAACGTTTTTGCAAAATTATTTGATAATGGATATGATTGTACGCAAGTAATATGTAGATGTTCATTTTACTTATTTCTAGCTTTATGGCGACAGCGAAGCGCGTTTTCCGCTGCCCGCTATTTATTGAGGAAGACGGTTCCGATAAAATAGCGAAAAACAACGCAATGTTAAATGTAACAAAATATCAGAAATATTTCTGGTAGGAACTTCCAACCTAGCACTTTGATAGTTTTTCATTGCAATATGTATAATCGATACTATTGTTTAATTGGGATCCATAGAATCTACATAATCTATTTCTGATTCGGAATAGCCGTCATTCGTGAAAATATGCTAGAATAAACTAAAAAAGATACAAATGTGGAATATGCACGGTGTCTGATATTGATTTTCGTTGTAATGCAATAAAATCATACTTACGTTGAACATTTGACGCGGTAAGAATTGTAGGCTTAGAGCGCTGCGATTCATACAGCGAGTGTATGACACGTGGATTGTGTTTACACAGAGGACAGCGTGCGCGCGGTAGCAGAATATGGCGAAAAGTTTCTTTTGAAAATATTTCGTCCAAGTAATGATTTAAATTTGGTGGCTGATTCGGGCCACGCCGACATTTTTCGAGCACGAAAAATCTCAAAACAAAATTGATAGCGAGAAAACGAATATTAACGCGAGAAGACAAATATTAGCGCAAGAAAACAAATATTTAGCGCGAGAAAACAAAATAATATGTTTTCTCGCGCTAAATATTTGTTTTCTCGCGCTAATGTTTGTTTTGGGGACCCCTGGAAATGACCGTGAGTGCGTTGCAAGCCGCGGACGAAACGGCGTATCCTACTGATCTGACATTTTTTAACTTCGAATCATAAACAGTAAACAAGCCAATCATTGATTCATTTACTAGCAGCTTTATTGGATCAAATTATGACACGGAGTTTGAATTATAAATTCAATTCGAGTTAAGCTATTTCTCAACGTGCAAAACCTTTTCAGTCAGTAGGTATCCTGCCGACTGTGGTTTAGTTTCATAATGGGATATTACCCGAACAACCGCAAATTCATATCCCATTATAGGTCCTTATCGCCATAACGATTAGCTACAAAATCCGGCTCTGCATTTTTTGTCGCAACAGTCAGAGCTATAGTAACAACTATCTGCTTTTTTCATGCAACGTCGAGTCCCTGAAAGTAAGAAATTGAAAATGGAATTTTGAAGTGAAACAAGCTTTTCTTACTTAAGTCAATGTATAATTCCGAACCCAGAGCATATGTAGAACCGGTAATGATCCCGACGATTGGGATCTTAGAAGCCACTCATTGTTGTCGATCATTTAGACGAACGAATGTATTTAAGAGTTGCATGTTCATAAGATCAATATTTCAGGTCAATTGAATGGACTGCCCGCAAAACCAGCTATCCCGCCAGATGGTGCGATGAGCAGTAGATCGTTCGTTGTCAAAATTAGTTCATTTTCAATTAACTTTGAAATGGATTGTAAGACTCCTGAATCCATGTATTATCACAGCACTCGCCAAATATAAAAAACTTTTATTCTTATTATGAGATTTGGAGATTTTCTTCATAAATAATTGATTCATCTAAGTGAAGAGTTCATTCAGATTTAATTGATTTGAAGATGAAAATTGAACGCGACAAACAATCTACTAGCGAACCTAATGGATCCTCGCCTGCCATATGCGGAATCCTCGATTACCACATTAGCACACTGCGGCTACCCCATTGATTCTAATCAGTATATGAGCATGTAATATTATCTATGAGATGTAATTCGTTGAATTAATTCGTTCGATAATCATCTACTTAATCGATAAATAACTACTAAATGTGAACTGATAATTACAAATTTTAATTAATGCGTATTATTCGTGGAATCGTACGAAATCGTGTATTGTATTCCCGGTTACTTACGTGCGTCTACAATGGCCACGGCACTGACGACAATCACAGCAACAGCACACATTCGAGTCATTAAATGAGCCAGCATTTTCGCGCCTAGAATTTTACTAAAATATTTGAGGCCATGGAAATTACAATATCCGTGATAAGACGATGAGCAAAAATCCCACAATGAATCAAAAAAGTTTATTTCAAAATTATAAATATTCCGGGTGATTGCCACCACCCATCTTCAGTCTAAAAAAATAATTTAAAAATTACCACTCGGAATATTTCTAATTTCAAATAAGCTTTTTAGATTCATTCATATATTGTGGGATTTTAACTCATGAATGATATCTATTAGCAATCACAAATTCTGATTATGCAAAAACTTTCAACGGGCTCTCAGTTAATGAACATTTTGTCAGGTAATGTACCAGGTTTAGAAAAATGCAGCTCTGCATATAACGGGTTTTCTGTATTTCTGGTTTGAATGCTGTTCCATAAGTTCATTCTTTTTTAATCTATTGTATCGTATCGTCCTTGCAATCAGAAGGAAAGTACGTTGAAGCCCAAATTTATAGGGTGCATATATAAATGAAGGTTCCAGCGAGAAACATCAAACTAAAAGGTAAAGAAGAAATCGCGCTGATATCCGTAACCGTTTGTTCACATAGAATAATCGCGGCTCGTTGTCGAAAATTCAAATGAAAAGTGTGATAGACATAATAAAGAGCTGAATTTCTGATAAGGTATCGCATTGACTGGAACGGGAACGGTGTTTTTACTCTCCGCATCCTCGTTTAGACCCTATCTTAATCCAAATACCATCCGAACGAAATTGACAAAATCAGGACTCGCCATAGTTTAGACAAGCGTCGTTAGAATCTATTCTTTTTATGAAATTGATGAAATAATTAATCTGCGTTTTTATGTATTTTGTTTAAATCTATTTCTTATTTCAACATTTGATCGTAAAAAATATAGATTTGAATTACCAGTATTTTATCGACGGACCTACCTCAGTCGCTTGTTCTGACGTATTCAACTTTTCGAATCGAAAATGTCTCGTTTTCCCGAGCTAGCACAGTCGACGAATGAATAAAACACATCGCGCGTAAAATAGTATACGTGTTGAAATAGAAATCGAAATTATAGCGATATACTACACACAGCTCGATATAGATTGAAACTCGCGTCGATGTGTTTGTTCAATCGCTTCGCACCCGGCTCTTCAAAATCGATCCACGCGCATCACTATCTCACTCACACTGAGCCATGAGTATAATGTTTCGAACCTACGGGATATCATTATGTATATTTAAATCAGCTGTCGCCTTTCATAATTTATGAATATAAATTTTTCATATGCTGTTTGAGTATTTTCGCTCGTGTGCGGTGAATACCTACACAGAACGCATCATTCTGACTAGAAACAGGTCTTAAATTGCGATTGAAAGTGACTATTGAATCCGATCGATATTTTTGATTGGAGGTTTCCTACGCGTGTTTTGTCGACCACTATGTGCGGTCCCGACTACTGCCTCCCCAGGTAGGGATTCGAACCTGATGGCGTCGCTACACTCGGCCACGGCACGAAACCCTGCCACAATAGACCGAATGCGGCACCGATCAGATTGTTCGTTGTATAATCACTAAAGCAAAGTTCACGGAAGAACTATCGATCGGATAACCCGGACTAAATTGGATAAAACGGGTTTTCTAATTGGCTAATATTGTAATCATCTAAGCTTCGTGTGCATCTGTACACTCGGTCTAGTGTGGCAGGGTTTCGTACCGCGGCAATCTCGATGCCGTCATGTTCGAATCCCTGCTGGGGGAGGATGCTGACTGCCGAGTAACTATCTTAGACCTCAGTAATGACATCATGTGCAAATACATCGTGTACAGTGGTCACGCTATTGCGTCATATTGACCGTCATCTGGTCATAGATGACTAATTTCGCCCGAGTGTACTGGTCTGCAAAGTCTTGGAGAAATGATTCTGCCTGAATGAGATCCGTCTTGTTAACTTCTCCGGTGTATATAGTTGAAAGAACTGCTAAAACTGAATCGTTTGCTTTTATTTGATTAACTGATTTGCATATATTTGCATATATTATATATTCATCATAGTCAGTCAGTAACCTGGCTGTGATTTAGTTTTATAATCGCATATTTCCCAAAACCACCGCGAGTAATCCGATTGTAAACCCAATTTTCACCAACGATTAGCAACACCTTGCCTGGTTACATTTGCCGCTGCAACACTCAGCATCGTGGGCGCAAAGACCCAAGTTTGTGCAACCTATATTTTATAATAGAAACAATGAATTCAAATAGAATTTTGATGTGAAACAGAGCTCTTACTTAAAAGCGAGGAAATAATTGACTCGCTATCGTTCGAGTCTATACGTTCATTCGTTAAACAAATACTCAATGTTAACTGATGAATGCAAATTTGTGTATTTTATGCAAGACATCCAATGGCATTCTTATCATTTGTCCAGTCGTTACTCACCCGCAGCGATAGATCTAAATCTAGAAGTACATAGAATATAAACAGGTGGTTTGCAGGCGCGTGTCGAGCTTTTCTGAGGGGCACGTCTATTTCAAGAAAAACGTTTTTCCCTGCAAAGTGTCACTTAACAGTTAAAAAGGACAAAAAACGCTTTTCATCTTCCAAAAAAAAACACTTGAAAATTGTATCAAAAATTTGCAAAATCTTGACCCAAATTGTTTTTACACTGACTTTGAAAATTAAAGGGGGCTCGTTCGCTTCCCCCGGACCCTAAACCAAATTAAGTAAATGAAAGAAGTGACAGGAAGGATAAGCCTACACTGTTCCTACTGATCCCTTACCTTAATTTCTTCCCATTCTTAAAAAACCCAAAAAACATCCTCCCAACGACTCGCATAATTAGTAGACATTTGCCATCTCATTAGTTGAGACTAACGTTTGCCGAAAATCTAACTTAATATGATGAGAAAGATGAAATTTTACTTCTGTCGTCTTTCTGATGTGATATATGCTGCATGTTAAAGTGTATATCGCTTTGTCGATGGACAATCAACGGCCGATTACGAATGATGTGGATTTGAGTATTTCTTGAGCATAAGAGCTTTTCTTGCCTTAGTCGCTTCGTTCAACGTAGCTTTTTCAACGTTCGAATAGAGAATATCTCGTTTTCTCGAGTCAGGATCCGTCGACGAATGAATATAACACATAGGATGAAGCGATCATTTATACGTTCTTAAGACATATTCAAAAAAATTCCAACATTTGCACAGCTTAATATTAGTTACCCCTCTAATGTTTGATGATTCTTGCAAGCTGAATCGATGCGAAACCGAAAACTTTTAAAATAGATCCTCGCTCATCACTATTTTCTCACACAAACCATGCGTATATTTCTTTTTGTCATTTGTTCTCGCGGGAAATAATTCTTTTCATATATTAACCTGTCATATGTAGCCAGCATCACCATCATCGCCTTCATTGTCACCACCACCTTCTCCAGCATCTCCATCATCACCTTCTCCAGCATCACCATCATCGCCTTCATTGTCACCACCACCTTCTCCAGCATCACCATCATCACCTCCTCCAGCATCACCATCATCGCCTTCATTGTCACCACCACCTTCTCCAGCATCACCATCATCACCTTCTCCAGCATCACCACCGCAATCATCACATCGACTTCCCCAGCATCACCATCATCACAAATCAATTGACTATCAATTCAAACTACGTCATCATCGTCGTCATAACATCCACCATCACACACTCATTATCATAATCACTCTCTCCGCCATCTCCACCATCCCAACCTCCACCTATTGAGCGAGTCATCTAGTCACCCAATCGTCCGGTTAATCAGTCGGCTACGAATATACTTTTTAATCGGATTCTACGCCTGGGTCGAAGAAAACCACTCACAGAAGTGATCTTAATGGATGGTGCAGCAAAGCGCGTGAAATTCACAAATTCTCACAAATCCAGCGACGTTATTCTTTCTTGAGCAGACCATACGCACCTTTCGAAACTAGTTCATTAATGTAAATTTCACTCTCATTCCTAACTAATATCTTTGCCCCCGCCTCAAAGCGAATGTACTTACACCATTAATTTATAAAATTCAGCAAAAAACATATGTTTTTAGAGTGTAAGGGTGTCGTACAAGTTCGATTATTAAACCGCGAGCTTCAATTATGTATATTATATCAACAAGCAGCTGACTTATTCCTATTCATTTTGTCTAACCAATAAAGCGCTTGATGTATAACCACCTGCTGCAATAACGTTTCGAGTTCCTGAAATTTGCGACCGAAAAATAATCATCGTGAATAGAAAAGCAAACACTCTACTACACGTTGTTCTAAACGTCCCGTTCCTATAGGCGTTCTAACGAATACTTTACAACTAACAGCGGCAGTTGTGGGCAGGACGTACGAATCCAGTATAGGTAAAGTAAGTATGAATGCAATAGAATAGAAAGGATGCGATACGTATGACATACATCAATACCTAGATTATGAATCTATACAAAACGAGGTTTCACAGTCGAATCAGTTAATACCTATTCGACGGGGGCCAGATGCTCGAAAGGTTGGTTGAAGCTTTCGAGTCGATAGCTGAAATAGAGACAATCAAAAGTTCATTATTGTTATGAGAATATTCATAGCCGTGTTAACCAGGTTTAAAATAAGTAACGAGACGAGTAGTACTGTATAGGTTAACTATTTATTTGACGTACGAGCTTTCGCTTCTAATGAATAGAAGCTTCATCACTCATTCACCTGATGAAACTTCTATTCATTAGAAGCGAAAGCTCGTGCGTCAAATAAATAGTTAACCTATACAGTACTACTCGTCTCGTTACTTATTATTATTATGGTATTCTATCCGGCGATTATCTTCGAACATATTTTTAACGTGTAGCCCCTGGATTGTTTCATACAAGACGAATTATTTCGTTCATATTCAAGTTCGGTTGATGGGTAATATCGATGTTCTCCGTTTCTAGTTCGATTTCTAGGCGATGAAAATGCTTGCTTATCTATTAACTCGCGTATATGCGATCGTCGCGATTGTGGTCAGTGTTGCGTCATTTGCGGAGGCATGGGGTGAGTGGTCACGTCTGACAATTGATTACAGAAATTTCCATCGGATTCATCGGAGGAAACAACCTAAAAAAATTCAGATAGACGTTTCAAACCCATCGAAATTTAGCGAAAAGTTTCCAAATATTTAATGCAGACATTTTTGCACGGCATTTTACTGAGTAATTTTTCATAGAAATATATCACGATCAAGTGATTAGACTTACGTATTCCAAATTATAAAAAATAACCTTTCAGATAACCTCTCATTTGTTCCCGAATATTTTCTAAAAAAGGCATTTACTTTTGGGCTATGGTAAAATAAAAAACCGGCTCTGATTAATGCGAATTTAGTCGGGGGATTGAAATGGGATAAATGCTTTGCGTGCGGGCGGCTATCAACCCTCAATGCTAACATATCGCTCTCTCGTCTAAACGGATCTACCTGAACCCGGGCTTAATAATAGAATTTAGTAAAATACTGTTGTTTTTGAATGTAAATTTCATTTCTTTTGGTCATATTTTAGCTTGCGGCTCCATAGGCCAATCGTGTAAGGCTTCCATCGAATGCTGCGACCCTAACCCTTGTCAAAACTCGGTGTGTACACCGTACGCGGGCTAATCGTAGATGGTAAGTTGTTGTAATCGGATCGTGGTGTTTGTCGAAATATCCGATTATGAAACTGAACCGCAGTCACGATACCGACTGACTGTGAAAAAGCTCGAATTGGATCTATATTTTAACTGCGTTGTGAGATCTGGTCTTATAATCAAATCCAATAAAATGAAAGTAAATAAATCAATACGAGAGTCATATAAGTTATCTATAAAGCGCGGTTTCATCATCAGTCATCGATATTGTAGATCCACGTTTTTACTTAAACTCGAAAAGCACGACGTAGTAGTCCGATGCAGCTATATGGTCCAAACACATTGCACACGTGACGATGTTCGGTGTCGTTGCTGCTCTGTATATTTGGGAATACATAAAAAGGTCTTCAAACAACAGACGAGTGTAAACCAGTAGTGTGTCCTACCGAGTCATTAAATGTGGTTACAATTGTTTTTCTCTTTATAATTTACATCGTGAGTGAACCAACTATAATCCAGACTGAAAATACTTTCAACTATCTACAAGTGTAAACCAATTTGGATCAACTTAGATTGTATGGTCTGGTCAGTTAGGTCTGGTATGTGTGGATATGGCTTTTTGATGTGTTATCTCAACACGTAACAGCCATTAAAAAGGCGGAAGATACAGTCACGTGAAATGAATAAATTCGACAACAAATATCATTAAATAAAACATTCGGATTTTTTTATAACAACGATTCGCATAAAACTACAATATACACACTATCTATAATGTATACCCAACGGCGGGGGTTCGGGTTCCTGCTGAGCCAGGTTGGGCGTGTCTACTGAGCTAGAGTTTCGCATAGGATAAATATTTACAATACAGTATTAGCTTAATCTGTAAATTCAGGAGTATACCACTGACCAGGGCCTATACTTTGAGGACAAAATAATCACTAAGATGCATCATTCACAGTCCATCGAAGTGTATCGTATACACACTTTTATCTCACTTCGTATTCTGTATCACAACGATAATGATGATTAATACATTTCCTAAAGAAAAGTGAACGTTGCATGTTTCGATACTGCGGCATAGGAACAACAATTACCACGAATTTTTCATTATTAATGAAGAATTAGTCATCTTGCCGGATAGGCACATAACAGCTGGACAATTTATTTCGGTTGGCATCGTGGGTTGTGGATGTGGGTGCCTGACCTGAATGACAACGATTGAATGTCGTGTCTATAGGAGTGACGGCTATCCGACCTGATAAGTTTTACTTCACGCAATTATCATTGACATATTAATTAATGATATATCAAACAATAGATCGACTCGAGATTATTGAACGTGAATAAAACGGTGAAAGTCAAACGGAATACTTATCGCAGTGATATTTAGTGCTGAGCCTATTACTATAAAACTGAGCGAATTTGGACAAATGACAATATTTTCACACAAATCATATCGCGCGGGGAGGGTATTTTGACAATGGTAACCCAATATTGCATAATTCATAAAAAAAAACGATAGGCTAGCTGTAATGCCCCTTAGGGCTCTTGTTTATGCCCTAAAATCAATTATCCCCATCAGAAAATGCTTTCAGAAATCAGAAAACAACGTTTTGACTGGCAATATATTCTAATTACCCTGCGCTGGGTAAAACTGGATGAATTTATCTATTTTTACGGTGTTGCCTGCGTTTAGTTTTTGCTCGAATGGATTTCATATCCATAGTCAGTATTGTGTAAAGGAGGGGATTGAGGGACGAGTTGATCGGTAAGAAAAGAACCGCCAGCCAAGCCGCCACCTGATTCGGTATTTCTACCCGTAATACTGCGCAAAACTGAACGCTTATTAACGGCAGCCAGCAAAATAAATTACACAGATTTATCACCAAACTCCTGCGCGCTAAAACTAGTTCTGTAGGGTCAATTCTACCCGAACCGGCCCTACTTCCAGATACGAGTCGGTACATTTGCGCATAAGTGGCCATTATCGTAGAAAGAATGAAGAAGTTGGTTAATGAAAAAATAGCGAATGAATATTGCCAGGCGTTGACATCAATTGAAACCAAATTCATAGGTAAACAAACTCCGGTAGTGCCGTAGAAATTGTCTCCAAAGTAAGAGATGGGTGTAAGAGGTAGCATTGCAATAACACACAAAACAATCCAACATGCGCAACAAATGATACACGCATATCTCGGAGATGTAATTGGGTTATCAGAGAATGGGTCTACGATATTTGAGAATCTATGACGTGTCATGATTAGTAAAAATATCAATGAACCTTCGCAAGAAATAGTGACCACGACTCCAGCAAGACGACAAATCAAACTGTCCGTCCAGGCTTCCGAATTGAGAAAGTAAATACCTTTGTAGATATAATCAGCTCCAGCGATCAGAAACAAATATATAGACATCATAAAATCACACAGAGCAACATTAATGATAATGATGTCTGAAAATGGATATGAGGAGGATAATCGAATCGCTCGAATGCGAATAGAAATGACGATTCCATTAGCGATGAAACTGAATGAAGCGATGACCCAAATGATAGCTCTGAGGACTGTGTTACCCATCAGATCAGAACAAGAGGAAAATTGATCAGCTTCGGGAAGGCACCGGTCAACATTCGGAGCCATGCAGCAAAATTTGTAAGCGTCTGACCTCAGTGAGACTAATGATGTTAGATTGTCAAAAACATGTCTGGGGACGGAAATAATTTTGTTATTATTGGTTATATCAAGAATTTCGAGTGACGTTAATCCAGAAAATGCGTCACTTGAAATGTGATAGATTTTGTTACCGCTGATATTCAACGACTGTAATGTAGATAAACCCACAAACGCGCGTTCAGAAAGCATCAATATAAAAAGTCCTTGAATATCAAGAATTCGGAGTGATCTCAATCCCGAAAAACTGCTTTCCTGCAAATAGTGAATCGGATTTTTAGTTACGAATAACTCCTTCAAACTATACAAACCAGTGAATGTATTTGTTGATAATGATGTTATGTTGTTGTATGTAAGGTCTAATGTATGTAGATTATGCTGGTTTGAGAACGAATTCGGTAAAATATAAGACAATTCATTGAAGGAGATGTTGAGCATTCGAAGATAAACATACAGAGATAGTGTGAACACATCCAAGATGATTCGGTTGTTCGACAATATCAAAACTCGGGTTGATGCCGAGAACAGTCCGGTAATATCTGTTAAACCATTATTTCCACAATCAATCAAATGACCCTGAGATATACACAATCTTGGACACGTGACGTTACAGAAGGCCTCGTCATCAGTTGTATGTTTACAATGTACAACATCGTCACAAACTTCAGATTGTGGAATACATCGATTTTCCTGACCACATTTAAACATTCCTGGGCATGAAAATATATCGCAGTTTTGTTCATCTTCTGAATTAGGACAATCTGATTGACCATCGCACACCTGTCTGATCGGTATACAGTACGATGCTGGGCATTTAACAGTACCAGCAGGACATTCAAATTCTTCACATCTCAACACGTGCTCGAGATTTCTACAAACCGGGTAACCATTTATCATTCTCTCTAGAATACATCTGTGACGTCAGGAATAACAATGAGGAGAATTGAAAGAACATCTTTCTTCATCAGATTCCGTACAGAGATTTGTGAAGTTAGTCGTACAGTGGTTGCCATTATTGCACTGAACCGTAGGATTCACTGTAATATTAATATTTGTTACTAGTTCATCTTCTTCGAGGCTCCCACTGCAATCTACGACACCATCCTGATACAACTGAGAACTGATGCAATCTCCACTGTTACACAGGAATCCCAGGCACAGTTGAGCGGTGCATCCTATTTCGTCGGAGCCGTCTTCACAATCAGTGACACCATTGCATCTGTCAGAACTGCTGATACATTGACCACTTTGGCAGCGAAAATGTTCTGATAAACACGGGGTATAAAAACACGAGTTCTCATCAGAGCCATCCACACAATCCTGTATGAAATCACAGAAACCACTCATTGATATGACCTGACCATCATTGCATTCAAACTGACTATGTAAATTAATATTCGTACAATTAAGTTCATCTTCACCGTTTTGACAGTCGCGTCTGGTATCACATACGCGATGGTCGCTGATACATCTTTGATCGTTACATTTAAACTGCCACGATCTACAACCGCTTATAGAAGCTAACTCTTCGTCAGTTACATTGTATGAACACAAAACAGAATGCGCAGTATCTGTCGCATTATCAAACTGTTTCATCGCCCATTTAACTGATTGAATATAAGTTATTTCATCTCTAGTGATTATTGGGTTTATAACTTGCAGTTTGTCATTAGAAGTCACCATTAGTATTGAGCTATATTGATATTTAAAGTGAAATGCTCTTATCAAGTTCATCGTGTCGTTTTCGGTGTAACCGGTTATCACAGTGCCTATTACAACTCGTATGCCACGACACATCTCTGTTGCAGTTTCCATATCTAAACCTCGATGTCTGTTCCAATCCGTCAGTATTTGATAGCATTGTCTATCCATGCTTACCCATCCAACCGTGTAGAAAGGTTTGTCCCGTATCAAGAATGTGTCGTTGTTTGTTGAATTCATCGTTCTCAGTGTTTCATTTTCGGAATCATTTCTTTCCGTTTCGCAAATGAAACTCGTGTGAACCTCTTCGATTCCGCAGGGGAATCGAACCCAGTTCGCTGATCCGCGTGGATTATTCAGTATCATCGCTGCACACGGCATATTGACGTCATTTATCGGTTGTTTTCTAAGAGGAGATATCAATCCTTGGATAACTTCTGGTATCGTGTCGTTATTTGTAGGTTTATACCACTCTGTGTAGCTCAATGGTTTCCCGTCAGACCACGTGTAAGAACTAGATCTAGCCTGGAAATTTAAGTGGCATATATATTATTATATGTACATCATATATATCATTACATGTAATCTGTTGCCATTAGTAGTTTTTAACGAGCTCATCTAAAAATCTACCTGCAGTTTTAATCCAACCATCATTACGAGCGCTTTCAGCGAGTATGCTTTACGAAGAAGTTCCGTGGCAAATAATGTCTTAATAGAAATCATTTCCTGTTCTGAGTTGATACTGAGTAGATGTCTCGCGTACTTCTGTCTACAGTACAATTCAGCATTCTCCCAATTCAGACGTTTATCTCTGATGTATTTCACGCATGAAATTCCTGAATCTAGGAATCCTGTTTTACAGACATTTTCAAACTGTTTTATCGGTAACGACTGTTCTAATATGTATTGTATTTGAAATATCGGGATCTGACCTTTTACCTCAATTTGCAAATCTGCATAAGTAAGACTATAAAATACAAGACCCGGTATCGCGTTATTGTCACATATTTTACTTTGGTGCTCCTGCGATTGGCCGGGGCCTGCGGTGATGAAACGTTTGATAACTATAGGGTCAAAGCTATCCCCTTCTCTCTTCGCACACGGTATCTTTGCGATAGATTTTATTATGCATCTAAAGTATAACATTTTATATCTCCTTCGAATACGTATTTTATATGACAGTAGTTCATTGGTTTTATCCGCCAATCCTGGGTACATTGGTGACTGAATAATTCCACACGTTACCACGACGTTACTTTGTCGTTCCCTTATTTTCAACAACCGTTGACATTTACTCCGTAGTTCAACTAGCAATGGAAAGGTAATGAATGCTTGATCATAAGATACACGGACAGTGTTTAACACAAGACCGCTATTAAGGAACTGGCTATTCAACCGCGTGTGACAGTGTCTGTATGGAATGTGATCCTGAAAACATCGGTCAACTTGATATTCATGCTTCGATAATATGATAATGTATCTTAGAGAAAGGCGTCGGTTTTCGGGTGTAATCACGAGACAGTGAGACGTCATATTGATTTGACGTTCTCCTTCCTTTAAAACGTACCCGTAACAGTCGGTAGGACGAAATCTGAGATATGAATAATAACTATCGACTGTTAACCAACCGTCCCAGCTATAAGCGTATCCTACTACGGTGACCGATCCACCTGATGTAATCAGACTGACAACTGATCGACTAAAGTCATTGCCGGGACAATACGGACCGTAGCGTCTAGCCGTGAAATTACCACCGTCGTATATGTAAAATCCTGCTCGCTCGCAGTTCTCTGATAAAACTGTTAGTTCCATCTTCTCTTCATAGATAGCGACTCTTAATCCAAACACTTTTCTAGTGACGCGATATCTCATCGAGTTCTTCTCTGGAGTTGGGAACAGTGATTGTGATGTCATTTCCTTAGATTCCTGGACATAAATGAGTTATCATTAACTTCTTGAAACTATTATCTGTTTATTATTATATAGTGATACATAGTAACCTTATATAAAATGTGTGACTCACCCAACCTTTGTAGACCTCCATATCTTCTATCGAAATTGATTCAACTTTGTACGCTATTTCAAACGTCACATCGTCGTGAAGTGTTGCTTTCAAAACGCACAGTACGACGAGAAAGCCGTCAGATTTGACACTCAGTGATTCCAGGTAGTTGTAACTGAGTAAAACATCAGTTCCTACTACGCGTAACCCTTCTAGTTTATATACACCGATGACGCCACCGGATGTGCTGAGATCACGTGTCCAGTTGAAGACGACGTACTGTAACACCTGCACTGTGATAGACCAGCAGTGTAAGTGTTTTGATCGAGTTATTACGTGTAAACTGTTGTCATCGGGAATGAGCACTCCCGACTCGTTATTAGAGATCTGAATCAACGGATTAGAGACGTTCCAATCAGATATTTTATAAAGTTGAACCACAAGCTGTGATTTGATTAGAATTTTATAGGATACTAAAGTAGCCTTGTTCGTTTTAGTATAAAATGAGGATGGTGGATGTCCGGATTGTTGGCGTATAAGACCTATCGGTTCACTGCTGGAGTTCCATCCGTCGTGAATTTTAAATGGTGTCTTGACGTAATACCGTGATTTGATATTGATGAGGGTTAGATTCATTCCTAAACCGTCTGGCATTCCTATCCATTCAAGAAACATTGTACAAAAACGAATAAATAAATTGAATTTGTATCCCATTGGTGTTTTTAATTCATTCACGTTGAGAAATGAGTTTCCACAGTTGCCGCTGATTCTCAATCGGCTTCGTCCATAACGATACATGATATAAACCCGACTTCCTCGCGCACCATCGATGCGGCTCTTAAACATCAACAAGATCGAATCTTTGCGGCGGATTTCATGTTTTCCGTTACTGCAGAATCTGATATCAGCCTCATAGACGAGAAGGTAGTTATCACTACAGAATATTGACGGCTCGATGTCGTAGTAAAATTGGACGAGAAAAGTTCCCGGTAAAGAGCTGTTGATGAACAAACGACATTCAACACCGCGCGATAACGACGGGTAATTCGGTGAAACGATGTAACCGGACGTAGAATCTAGCGGGTACCACGTGTTGTTACAAGACGAACTTACCGTCACAGACGATTCCTCGATAGAGTCTGCGCGATCAGCGCGCGCGATGCGAACTTGACAGACGATCAGCGACGCTATAAACAGCGCTCTCAGTCGCTGCTCCATACCGAACAACATAACTGCGACAGAATGAACGAAATTCGTCAAGTGACAGAGAATCTGTCATTGGTCGGATGACGATCCAATTACATCCAATCAGAAAATTCGCTCGCCGAGTCGAAAATGCTTCTAGTATTTTCATTAAAAATACGTACGTTGCAAATTCAACTCACGAAAATATAATAATGCAATATGATATAGAAAATTCACGAGATTTTAGTGATTCTAGTTTTAGTTTGTTAACTGACTGCAATATGTTATAAGTCCATATAATTCATTGATTAAACCTCGAACACTTTAACAAGCCGAGTTTTATCCGCGCAGAAATATTCCGATCCAAATTTCCGATGTAATGAATATGTTTGCATCAAATGTATAGACAATTTCGTTTATCTCTTTCTTCGACATATGGATCGTCACGGGTCTAGCGGGTACCACGTGTTGTTACAAGACGAACTTACCGTCACAGACGATTCCTCGATAGAGGCTGCGCGATCAGCGCGCGCGATGCGAACTTGACGGACGATCAGCGACGCTATAAACAGCGCTCTCAGCCGCTGCTCCATACCGAACATCGTCACTGCGACGAAATGAACGAAATTCGTCAAGTTTCACAGAATCGTTTATTGGTCGGATCATAATCCAGTCAGAAAATTCGTTCCACCGACTGGAATATTTCTTAATACAGTTTTAGTAGAAATGCGCTCACTACAAATTCAACCAACGGATAAAAAATAAACCAACGGCATACAGAATTTCATGTTTCTATTTTCGCAATTATTCTAGGTGTGATTCGTTCCAATATTATATTTCTCATTTCTATTTGAGTTGTGTTTGTTAAGTTATTATACCCCCATACTCCCAGAACACCGATGCCCAGTTTAATAGACTCAAACTTTAACCCGGGGGCTAACTCAATTGAAAATGAATAAAGTTAGCCCTAAAGATGATACCAGTCTATAAAACCCGGCCGGGAATTTTACCCGAGCAGAAGAAAAAAACCTTCTCATCCGGTTTATCGATTCCGTAGACCTTCAACCAAAAATATATGGATAAAGTCTTACTGTATTTCTTCATATGGATCACGAACGTTGTGTATATTCTCAAAACTCATCCATGATATTTGATTAAGAATGATTTTTATCTTAATTCAAATTCTAAGCAATTTTGAGTCTAGAATTGCGCATACTGGAACGTATTTTTTTTCCATGAAAAAACCAGTCGATATCAAGACCGCTGTTAATTTGATTAATATACAGATTATGAAAAGTGAATCAAACTCAATCTCATTGGTCACTCACAGATATGGGTTTACTCAAAAATACATTATTTTTGGTTTACTATATAACAAATGGGCAGTTCATAAGCTGCAGTTAAGATTTTTCAGGTTCCTAATGGGGCTTCATTCTAAGGTTACTATTTATCCTATTTTTTAGTGATTTAGGAGAGGTTCCATTTATATCGATATTACTATTTCAGCTTTGTAGTACTGGATATCAGTTATGTCGTCGAATAATAGCGCATCATTGATGTACTTGTCCTTTTTAGAACAATATAAAGATGCCAGGGAGGGCAATTTCAATTATGTATCTACTGTTAAATCAGTTCCATCAAATTTAGGGTACTCAAATGTTTGGAACAATTTGGATCATTATTCAAATAGCATTATTTTGGTTATTAGAAAGCGTCTGACAATTATATTTGTGGATCTCTGGCAAATATTTATTCGTACTAAAAGATTTTAACCTCAGAAATGCTGTTGCTAAATTACGGACGTCTACCCACAGCTACTAATTAAAAAAAGATAGACACCGCGGTATAGAAAAGGAAAAACGTTTGTGCGATATCTGTTATGTGTTAGACGATGAATGTCACTTTTTGTTCCATTGTAAAAGGATCGCTAATCTAAGAAAGGAATTAAATATATCTATCCTAGACGTATAAGTTTAATCTCCACTTTCGGCAACATAAATCCAACACCCAGTTAGTTGTTCAGATTCATTAAACTCGGTTTGCCATTGTCCTTATATTTCTTCGATTAATGTTTTTTTCTTTATATTTTCAATTATGTTTTTCTTCATCTGTAATTAATGTTAATTATGCCTCATTTTATTGCTTGTTTAACTCATATTATGTATACACTTGATTTTACCGAAACTGTATTAGTTGAAAACAATGGGTTTTTTAAAATGTTTATGCTGAATAAAGGGTGAATTGAATTGAACACGAATCTCTATTATGAGGCTCATCGAGTCTCGGTAGAACCTGATCTGACTTGAGATTTGGATTTAAAAATCTAACGTATACATTTTGTTTATCATGCGTGTAACGAATTCGCACGAAGTGTCGCGTATTCTGGGCTTAATCCCTTTTGTCTCGTGATAATTTCTTCTAATAAACTAATGTTCGTTATCTGAGCAGTCCGCAAACATCGATGCCGAATTGTAAAATTCGAAATTCGGACAGAATTCACGACAGATTAAAGGCTTGGCGTTAAAAACATCTATTAGTTCAGCATAGTTGGGTGTTTTTAGGCAATCTTATGCCTTACTTTGTGATAGAAGTAACGATTTCTCATCGAAAAAGTCTGAACTTTGCACTGGGCCAAGTTGCACTGTCGTGACCGAAGTCCAAAAGTGGTCTTAAATCATAAGACTGGTCTTTAGCCGTTAGATCGGGTATATAATGAAGTTGGTCTAAGATTAGTCTTAAATCTAAGGCATGACTGGATTCAAACGACATTGTGGAGTAAGATAGATTAGAAGATTAGAGCTGAACAAATGCATTCGCCTATATCAGCATTTCTGAAATTCTAGAATTTCTCGAGAGTGATGCTGAACAGATATTACAGCAAGGCGTATATATGTAAAACGCCTCGAGGCAGTTACTGTAAAAACGGTCTAAACTTTGTGTGCACGACAGCGGTTTTCAGTATGTATCATGTATCCGTCTAGATCAAATATATCCCCGAGGATTTCGATTTGCTAGAAAACCAGCGAATAATTCAGATACAAATCACAATAACATTAAGACCTAACTAACGCACGCTGGAATTAAACCGTTTTTGCAAAATTAATTGCTAATTGATATGGTTGGACGCTATTGAAATATGTACATGTTCAGTCTAGTTATTTCTGGCTTAGTGGCGATTGCCGAGTGCTGCCTGCTGTTTAGTGAGCAAAACGGTTCCGATAAAATATCTGAAATTTATCCCGGTATTGTGAGTACGTAGATGCCGCAAAGTATTGTAATAAGTTGGTCCAATCATTTTCCAAATCAGGGCCTAAAACGACGCAATGCAATGTGAAAAGCGCAAAACAACGCAATGTTAAATTTACTAAAATATGAGAAATATTTCTGGTAGTTTCTACCACCCTAGTATTTTGATAGTTTTTCATTGCAATATGTCATATCGATAATATTGTTTGATTGGGATCTACATAAACTATTTCTGATTCGGAATAGCCGTCATTCGTGATAATATGCTAGAATTAACCGAAAAAGATACGAATGTGGAATAAGCACGGTGTCTGATATTGATTGTCATTATAATGCAATCAAATCATGCTTACGTTGAGCATTTGACGCGGTAAGAATTGTAGGTTTAGAGCGCTGCGATTCGTACAGCGAGTGTAAGGCACGTGGATTGCGTTTACACAGAGGACAGCGTGCGCGCGGCAGCGAAATGTGGCGGAAACTTTCTTGTGAAAATATATCGTCGAAGTAACGATTTAAAGGAAGAACTAGAAATGACCATGAATGCGTTGCAAGCCGCGGACGAAACGGCGTATCCTATTGATCTGACATTTTCTAACTTCGAATCATAAACAGTAAACAAGCCAATCATTGATTAATTTAGTCGCACTTTTATTGAATCTAATTATGACACGGAGTTTGACGTCGGAGTTACAAATATCAATTCAATTCGAGTCAAGCTTTTTCTCAACATGCAAAACCTTTTAGGTAACCTGCCGACTGTGGTTTAGTTTCATAATGGGATATTACCCGAACAACCGCAAATTCATATCCCATTATAGGCCCTTATCGCCATAACGATTAGCTACAAAATCCGGCTATGCATTTTTTGTCGCAACAGTCAGAGCTATAGTAACAACTATCTGCTTTTTTCATGCAACGTCGAGTCCCTGAAAGTACGAAATTGAAAATGGAATTTTGAAGTGAAATAAGCTTTTCTTACTTAAGTGAATGTATGATTCCGAACCCAGAGCATATATAGAACCGGTAATGATCCCGACGATTGGGATCTTAGAAGCCACTCATTGTTGTCGATCATTTAGACGAACGAATGTATTTAAGAGTTGCATGTTCGTAAGATCAATATTTCAGGTCAATTGAATGAACTACTTGCAAAACCAGCTATCCCGCCAGATGGCGTGATGAGCAGTAGATCGTTCGTTGTCAAAATTAGTTCATTTTCGATTCACTTTGAAATGGATTGTAAGACTCCCGAATCCATGTATTATCACAGGACTCACCAAATATGAAATACTTTCATTCTTATTATTAGATTTGGAGATTATCTTCATAAATAATTGATTCATTTAAGTGAAGAGTTCATTCAGATTTAATTGATTTGAAGAAGAAAATTGAACGCGACAAACTATCTACTAGCGAACCTAACGCATCCTCGCCTGCCATATGCGGAATCCTCGATTACCACATTAGCACACTGCGGCTACCCCATTGATTCTAATCAGTATATGAGCATGTAATATTATCTATGAGATCTAATTCGTTGAATTAATTCGTTCGATAATCATCTACTTAATCGATAAATAACTACTAAATGTGAACTGATAATTACAAATTTTAATCAATGCGTATAATTCGTGGAATCGTACGAAATCGTGTATTGCATTCCCGGTTACTTACGCGCGTCTACAATGGCCACGGCACTGACGACAATCACAGCAACAGCACACATTCGAGTCATTAAATGAGCCAGCATTTTCGCGCCTAGAATTTTACTAAAATATTTGAAGCCATGGAAATTACAATATCCGTGATAAGACGATGAGCAAAAATCCCACAATGAATCAAAAAAGTTTATTTCAAAATTATAAATATTCCGGGTGATTGCCACCACCGATCTTCAGTCTAAAAAAATAATTTAAAAATTACCACTCGGAATATTTCTAATTTCAAATAAGCTTTTTAGATTCATTCATATATTGTGGGATTTTAACTCATGAATGATATCTATTAGCAATCACAAATTCTGATTATGCAAAAACTTTCAACGGGCTCTCAGTTAATGAACATTTTGTCAGGTAATGTACCAGGTTTAGAAAAATGCAGCTCTCTGCATATAACGGGTTTTCTGTATTTCTGGTTTGAATGCTGTTCCATAAGTTCATTCTTTTTTAATCTATTGTATCGTATCGTCCTTGCAATCAAAAGGAAAGTACGTTGAAGCCCAAATTTATAGGGTGCATATATAAATGAAGGTTCCAGCGAGAAACATCAAACTAAAAGGTAAAGAAGAAATCTCGCTGATATCCGTAACCGTTTGTTCACATAGAATAATCGCGGCTCGTTGTCGAAAATTCAAATGAAATGAAATGATAAAGAAATGTTAAAGAAATGATAAAGAGCTAAATTTCTGATAAGGCATCGCATTGACTGGAACGGGAACGGTGTTTTCACTCTCCGCATCCTCGTTTAGACCCTATCTTAATCCAAATACCATCCGAAATTGACAAAATCAGGACTCGCCATATTTTAGACAAGCGTCGCTAGAATCTATTCTTTGTATGAAATTGATGAAATAATTAATCTGCGTTTTTATGTATTTTGTTTAATTCTATTTCTTATTTCAACATTTGATCGTGAAAAATATAGATTTGAATTACCGGTATTTTATCGACGGACCTACCTCAGTCGCTTGTTCTGACGTATTCAACTTTTCGAATCGAAAATGTCTCGTTTTCCCGAGCTAGCACAGTCGACGAATGAATAAAACACATCGCGCGTAAAATAGTATACGTGTTGAAATAGAAATCGAAATTATACAGATATACTACACACAGCTCGATATAGATTGAAACTCGCGTCGATGTGTTTGTTCAATCGATACGCACCCGGCTCTTCAAAATCGATCCACGCGCATCACCATCTCACTTCACAATGATCCATGAGTATAATGTTTCGAACTTACGGGATATCATTATGTATATTTAAATCAGCTGTCGCCTTTCATAATTTATGAATATCAATTTTTCATATGCTGTTTGAGTATTTTCGCTCGTGTGCGGTGAATACCTACACAGAACGCATCATTCTGACTAGAAACAGGTCTTAAATTGCGATTGAAAGTGACTATTGAATCCGATCGATATTTTTGATTGGAGGTTTCCTACGCGTGTTTTGTCGACCACTATGTGCGGTCCCGACTACCGTCCTCCCCAGGTAGGGATTCGAACCTGATGGCGTCGCTACACTCGGCCACGGCACGAACCCCTGCCACAATAGAACGAATGCGGCACCGATCAGATTGTTCGTTGTATAATCACTAAAGCAAAGTTCACGGAAGAACTATCGATCGGAAAACCCGGACTAAATTGAATAAAACGGGTTTTCTAATTGGCTAATATTGTAATCATCTAAGCTGCGTGTGCATCTGTACACTCGGTCTAGTCTGGCAGGGTTTCGTACCGCGGCAATCTCGATGCCATCATGTTCGAATCCCTGCTGGGGGAGGATGCTGACTGCCGAGTAACTATCGTAGACCTCAGTAATGACATCATGTGCAAATGCATCGTGTACAGTGGTCACGCTATTGTGTCATATTGACCGTCATCTGGTCATAGATGACTAATTTCGCCCGAGTGTACTGGTCTGCAAAGTCTTGGAGAAATGATTCTGCCTGAATGAGATCCGTCTTGTTAACTTCTCCGGTGTATATAGTTGAAAGAACTGCTAAAACTGAATCGTTTGCTTTTATTTGATTAACTGATTTGCATATATTTGCATATATTATATATTCATCATAGTCAGTCAGTAACCTGACTGTGATTTAGTTTTATAATCGCATATTTCCCAAAACCACCGCGAGTAATCCGATTGTAAACCCAATTTTCACCAACGATTAGCAACACCTTGCCTGGTTACATTTGCCGCTGCAACACTCAGCATCGTGGGCGCAAAGTCCCAAGTTTGTGCAACCTATATTTTATAATAGAAACAATAAATTCAAATAGAATTTTGATGTGAAACAGAGCTCTTACTTAAAAGCGAAGAAATAATTGACTCGCTATCGTTCGAGTCTATACGTTCATTCGTTAAACAAATACTCAATGTTAACTGATGAATGCAAATTTGTGTATTTTATGCAAGACATCCAATGGCATTCTTATCACAGCGATAGATCTAAATCTAGAAGTACATAGAATATAAACAGGTGGTTTGCAGGCCCGTGTCGAGCTTTTCTGAGGGGCACGTCTATTTCAAGAAAAACGTTTTTCCCTGCAAAGTGCCACCTAACAGTTAAAAAGGACAAAAAACGCTTTTCATCTTCCAAAAAAAAAACACTTGAAAATTGTATCAAAAATTTGCAAAATCTTGACCCAAATTGTTTTTACACTGACTTTGAAGAGCACTTTGAAAATTTAAGGGGGTTCGTTCGCTTCCCCCGGACCCTAAACCAAATTAAGTAAATGAAAGAAGTGACAGGAAGGATAAGCCTACACTGTCCCTACTGATCCCTTACCTTAATTTCTTCCCATTCTTAAAAAAACCCAAAAAACATCCTCCCAACGACTCGCATAATTAGTAGACATTTGCATCTCATTAGTTGAGACTAACGTTTGCCGAAAATCTAACTTAATATGATGAGAAAGATGAAATTTTACTTCTGTCGTCTTTCTGATGTGATATATGCTGCATGTTAAAGTGTATATCGCTTTATCGATGGACAATCAACGGCCGATTACGAATGATGTGGATTTGAGTATTTCTTGAGCATAACAGCTTTTCTTGCCTTAGTCGCTTCGTTCAACGTAGCTTTTTCAACGTTCGAATAGAGAATATCTCGTTTTCTCGAGTCAGGATCCGTCGACGAATGAATATAACACATATGATGAAGCGATCATTTATACGTTCTTAAGACATATTCAAACAAATTCCAACATTTGCACAGCTTAATATTAGTTACCCCACTAATGTTTGATGATTCTTGCAAGCTGAATCGATGCGAAACCGAAAACTTTCAAAATCGATCCTCGCTCATCACTATTTTCTCACACTAACCATGCGTATATTTCTTTTTGTCATTCGGTCTCGCGGGAAATAATACTTTTCATATATTAACCTGTCATATGTAGCCAGCATCACCATCATCGCCTTCATTGTCACCACCACCTTCTCCAGCATCACCATCATCACCTTCTCCAGCATCACCATCATCGCCTTCATTGTCACCACCACCTTCTCCAGCATCACCATCATCACCTTCTCCAGCATCACCACCGCAATCATCACATCAACTTCCCCAGCATCACCATCATCACAAATCAATTGACTATCAATTCGAACTACGTCATCATCGTCGTCATAACATCCACCATCACACACTCATTATCATAATCACTCCCTCCGCCATCTCCACCATCCCAACCTCCACCTATTGAGCGAGTCATCTAGTCATCCAATCGTCCGGTTAATCAGTCGGCTACGAATCTACTTTTTAATCGGATTCTACGCCTGGGTCGAAGAAAACTACTCACAGAAGTGATCTTAATGGATGGTGCAGCAAAGCGCGTGAAATTCACAAATTCTCACAAATCCAGCGACGTTTTTTTTTCTTGAGCAGACCATACGCACCTTTCGAAACTAGTTCATTAATGTAAATTTCACTCTCATCCCTAACTAATCTCTTTGCCCCCGCCTCAAATCGAATGTACTTACACCATTAATTTATATAATTCAGCAAAAAACATATGTTTTTAGAGTGTAAGGGTGTCGTACAAGCTCGATTATTAAACCGCGAGCTTCAATTATGTATATTATATCAACAAGCAGCTGACTTATTCCTATTCATTTTGTCTAACCAATAAAGCGCTTGATGTATAACCACCTGCTGCAATAACGTTTCGAGTTCCTGAAATTTGCGACCGAAAAATAATCATCGTGAATAGAAAAAGCAAACACTCTACTACACGTTGTTCTAAACGTCCCGTTCCTATAGGCGTTCTAACGAATACTTTACAACTAACAGCGGCAGTTGTGGGCAGGACGTACGAATCGAGTATAGGTAAAGTAAGTATGAATGCAATAGAATAGAAAGGATGCGATACGTTTAACATACATCAATACCTAGATTATGAATCTATACAAAACGAGGTTTCACAGTCGAATCGGTTAATATAATATGCGACAGGGACCAGTTGCTCAAAGGTTGGTTGAAGCTTTCGAGTTAATAGGTGACATAGAGACAATCAAAAGTTCATTATTGTTATGACAATATTCGTAGAGTAGCCGTGTTAACCAGGTTTAAAATACGTATAGGTTACTGTATAATACTGTATAGGTTAACTGTTTATTTGACGCATGAGCTTTCGTTTCTAATGAATAGAAGCTTCATCACTCATTCACCTGATGAAGCTTTTATACATCAGTAGCGAAAGCTCGTGCGTCAAATAAATAGTTAACCTATACAGTACTACTCGTCTCGTTACTTATTATTATTATGGTATTCTATCCGGCGGTTATCTTCGAGCATGTTTTTAACGTGTAGCCCCTGGTTTGTTTCATACAAGACGAATTATTTCGTTCATATTCAAGTTCGGTTGATGGGTAATATCGATGTTCTCCGTTTCTAGTTCGATTTCTAGGCGATGAAAATGCTTGCTTATCTATTAACTCGCGTATATGCGATCGTCGCGATTGTGGTCACTGTTGCGTCATTTGCGGAGGCATGGGGTGAGTGGTCACGACTGAGAATTTATTACAGAAATTTCCATCGGATTCATCGGAGGAAACAACCTAAAAAAATTCAGATAGACGTTTCAAACCCATCGAAATTTAGCGAAAAGTTTCCAAATATTTAATGCAGACATTTTTGCACGGCATTTTACTGAGTAATTTTTCATAGAAATATATCACGATCAAGTGATTAGATTTACGTATTCCAAATTATAAAAATCCTCTAAATAACCTCTCATTTGTTCCCGAATATTTTCTAAATAAGGCATTCACTTTTGGGCCACGGTAAAATAAAAAGCCGGCTCTGATTAATGCGAATTTAGTCGGGGGATTGAAATGGGATAAATGCTTTGCGTGCGGGCGTCTATCAACCCTCAATGCTAACATATCGCTCACTCGTCTAAATGGATCTACCTGAACCCGGGCTTAATAATAGAATTTTGTAAAACACTGTTGTTTTTGAATGTAAATTTCGTTTCTTTTGGTCATATTTTAGCTTGCGGCTCCATAGGCCAATCGTGTAAGGCTTCCATCGAATGCTGCGACCCTAACCCTTGTCAAAACTCGGTGTGTACACCGTACGCGGGCTAATCGCAGATAGTAAGCTGGTGTAATCGGATGGATCGATTCGTGGTGATTGTCGAAATATCCGATTATGAAACTGAACCGCAGTCACGATACCGACTGACTATGAAAAAGCTCGAATTGAATCTATATTTTAACTGCGTAGTAAGATCTAGTCTTATAATCAAATTCAATAAAATGAAAATAAATAAATCAATATGAGAATGTTATAAAGTTATCAATGAAGCGCCATATCAGTCATCGATATTGTAGATCCACGTTTTTACTTAAACTCGAAAAGCACGACGTAATAGTCCGATGCAGCTATATGGTCCAAACACATTGCACACGTGACGATGTTCGGTGTCGTTGCTGCTCTGTATATTTGGGAATACATAAAAAGGTGTTTAAACAAGAGACGAGTGTAAACCAGTAGAGTGTGTTCCACCGTGTCATTAAATGTCCCCTTTTCCCCCGAAACATCCGCACTAAATTCTTAAACCATTTTTCAGAACTAGGCAAAGTGCGCTCAAATTTACCCTAACTAATGAAAACTAAAGGGAAACAACTTTCTCAATTCATCAAAACTGCTTCCAAATACGTTTAAGCCATCTTTGTATATGTCGTTGTATAATTGATTCTGTATGTATTTTCTATGTGTGTGTGTTAAGTGCGTCTGGTTATGTTAATCATTTGTTAATTTTCTGTTTATACGTGAAGCGCATTATTCATTGTTTTTTTCTTCATTTCGATTTTGTTTTTTCGCTCTAAGCAATTGTATTTTTGTCGAGCAATAAAACATATTCTATTCACCCATAATATAAAATTTAAAAAAAAAACAATTTTGTTCAGGCGTGTCGGGAGGATTACGTACTTCCACCCATTTTCAGCGATTTATTTGAAAATGAGATACGAAAAAAATATGGTTATAATCGGTTTTTTTTTAAATTTATATCGTTAGTGAACCAACTATAATCCAGACCTAAAATACTTTCAACTATCTACGAGTGTAAACCAATTTGGATCATCTTAGATTGTATGGTCTGATCAGTGAGGTCTGATATGTGTGGATATGGCTTTTTGATGCGTTATCTCAACACGTAACAGCCATTAAAAGGCGCGAGATACAGTCACGTGTAATAAATAAATTCCAACAACAAATATCATTAAATAAAACATTCGAAATTTTTTATGACAACGTTTTGCATAAAACTACAATATACAAACTATCTATAATGTATACACTACGGCGGGGGTTCGGGTTCCTGCTGAGCCAGGTTGGGCGTGTCTACTGAGCTAGAGTTTCGCGTAGGATAAATATTTACAATACAGTATTAGCTTAATCTGTAAATTCAGGAGTATACCACTGACCAGGGCCTATACTTTGAGGACAAAATAATCACTAGGATGCATCATTCACAGTCCATCGAAGTGTATCGTATACACACTTTTATCTCACTTCGTATTCTGTATCACAACGATAATGATGATTAATACATTTCCTAAAGAAAAGTGAACGTTGCATGTTTCGATACTGCGGCATAGGAACAACAATTACCACGAATTTTTCATTATTAATGAAAAATAAGTCATCTTGCCGGATAGACACATAACAGTTGGACAATTTATTTCGGTTGGCATCGTGGGTTGTGGATGTGGGTGCCTGACCTGAATGACAACGATTGAATGTCGTGTCTATAGGAGTGACGGCTATCCGACCTGATAAGTTTTACTTCACGCAATTATCATTGACATATTAATTAATGATATATCAAACAATAGATCGACTCGAGATTATTGAACGTGAATAAAACGGTGAAAGTCGAACGGAATACTTATCGCAGTGATATTTAGTGCTGAGCCTATTACTATAAAACTGAGCGAATTTGGACAAATGACAATATTTTCACACAAATCATATCGCGCGGGGAGGGTATTTTGACAATGGTAACCCAATATTGCATAATTCATTAAAAAAAAACGATAGGCTAGCTGTAATGCCCCTTAGGGCTCTTGTTTATGCCCTAAAATCAATTATCCCCATCAGAAAATGCTTTCAGAAATTAGAAAACAACGTTTTGACTGGCAATATATTCTAATTACCCTGCGCTGGGTAAAACTGGATGAATTTATCTATTTTTACGGTGTTGCCTGCGTTTAGTTTTTGCTCGAATGGATTTCATATCGATAGTCAGTATTGTGTAAAGGAGGGGATTGAGGGACGAGTTGATCGGTAAGAAAAGAACCGCTAGCCAAGCCGCCACCTGATTCGGTATTTCTACCCGTAATACCGCGCAAAACTGAACGCTTATTAACGGCAGCCAGCAAAATAAATTACACAGATTTATCACCAAACTCCTGCGCGCTAAAACTAGTTCTGTAGGGTCAATTCTACCCGAACCGGCCCTACTTCCAGATACGAGTCGGTACATTTGCGCATAAGTGGCCATTATCGTAGAAAGAATGAAGAAGTTGGTTAATGAAAAAATAGCGAATGAATATTGCCAGGCGTTGACATCAATTGAAACCAAATTCATAGGTAAACAAACGCCGGTAGTGCCGTAGAAATTGTCTCCAAAGTAAGAGATGGGTGTAAGAGGTAGCATTGCAATAACAAACAAAACAATCCAACATGCGCAACAAATGATACACGCATATCTCGGAGATGTAATTGGGTTATCAGAGAATGGGTCTACGATATTTGAGAATCTATGACGTGTCATGATTAGTAAAAATATCAACGAACCTTCGCAAGAAATAGTGACCACGACTCCAGCAAGACGACAAATCAAACTGTCCGTCCATGATTCCGAATTGAGAAAGTAAATGCCTTTGTAGATATAATCAGCTCCAGCGATCAGAAACAAATATATAGACATCATAAAATCACACACAGCAACATTAATGATGATGATGTCTGAAAATGGATTTGAGGAGGAGAATCGAATCGCTCGAATGCGAATAGAAATGACAATTCCATTAGCGATGAAACTGAATGAAGCGATCACCCAAATGATAGCTCTGAGGACTGTGTTACCCATCAGATCAGAA
Source organism: Tubulanus polymorphus (assembly GCF_964204645.1). Lineage (NCBI taxonomy): Eukaryota > Metazoa > Nemertea > Palaeonemertea > Tubulaniformes > Tubulanidae > Tubulanus > Tubulanus polymorphus. Next base: position 6,425,569 of record NC_134036.1, read on the forward strand.
CAGGAGGAAAATTGATCAGCTTCAGGAAGGCACTGGTCAACATTCGGAGCCATGCAACAAAATTTGTAAGCATCTGAAATTAAAGAGACTAATGACGTCAGATTGTTGAAAACATTCTTTTTTACGGAAATAACTTTATAGTTGTTGGTCATATCAAGGGTTTCAAGTGAAGTTAATCCAGAAAATGCGTAAAGCGAAATATGATCGATTCTGTTACTGCTGATATTCAACGACTGTAATGTAGGTAAACCTGTGAATACATTCCTACCAAGCACAACCAACCTAAGTCCGTGAAGATCGAGAACTTTAAGCGACATTAAATCTTGAAAGGTATCATCTTCTAAATGACGTATTGGATTATTCGTTATCAATAACTCTTTCAAACTATACAAACCAGTGAATGTATTTGCCGATAATGATGTTAAGTTGTTATATGTAATATCTAATGTATGTAAATTATGCAGGTTTGAAAATGAGTTTGGTGAAATATTAGACAATTCATTGGAGGAGATGTTAAGAATTCGCAAATAAATATATGAATAGAATGTCGACATGTCCAAGATAATTTCATTATTTGACAAAATTAAAACTCGAGTAGATACTGAGAAAAGACCAGTAATATTTGTTAACCTAGTATTTCTACAGTCCATTAAATGACCTTGACAATTACAAACTCTAGGGCATGTGGCGTTACAGAAAGCTTCATCATCAGTTGTATGTTTACAACTAACGACACCATCACAAACTTCAGATTGTGGAATACATCTATTTTCCTGGCTACATTTAAACATCCCCGGACATGAAAATGTCTCGCAGTTTTGCTCATCTTCTGAATTAGGACAATCTGATTGACCGTCGCACACCTGTCTGATCGGTATGCAGTACGATGCTGGACATTTTACAGTACCAGCTGGACATTCGAATTCTTCACATCTCAATACGTGCTCAAGATTTCTACAAACCAGGTAACCGTACGCCAATTTATCTAGGATACATCTGTGACGTCTTGAATAACAATGAGGAGAATTGAAAGAACATCTTTGTTCATCAGATTTCGCGCAGAGATTTGTGAAGTTAGTCGTACAGTGGTTTTCATCATTACAACGTATCGTAGGATTCACTGTAATATTTGTATTTATTACAAGTTCATCTTCTTCGAGGCTTCCACTGCAATCCACGACACCATCCTGAACTAACTGAGAACTAATACAGTCTCCACTGTCACATAGGAATCCCTGACATAGTTGAGCGTTGCATCCTTTTTCATCGGTGGTGTCTTTACAGTTAGTTACTCCGTCACATCTATTAGACCCATTGACACATTGGCTACTTTTGCAGCGAAATTGTTCGGACAAACACGGGGTATGAAAACACGAGTTCTCATCAGAACCATCCACACAATCCCGTATGAAATCACAGAATCCACTTATTGATATAACCTGGCCATCAAAACATTGAAAATTTATAACCGTACAATTGAATTCATCTTCGCCGTGTTGACAGTCGTGTCTGGTATCACATACGCGGTGGTTGCTGATACATCTTTGATCGTTACATTTATACTGCCACGATTTACAACCGCTTATAGAAGCTAACTCTTCATCAGTTACATTGTATGAACACAGAACAGAATGAGCTGTATCTGTTGTATTATCAAACTGTTTAATCATCCATTTAACTGATTGAATATAAGTTATTTCATCCCTAGTAACAATTGGGTTTATTATTATCCCGTGATTCCTAAGACCATTTGTTAGAATAGCGCCATACTGGTGCCGATGATGAAATCTACCAATCAACAGTTCAGCGTGTATCAGATCCTGTAACACACCTAGATCACCATGGATATCATGACACATTTCTTTCGCTCTCACGATGTCTAAATTTAGATTTTTGTTCCAATCTGACAGTATCTGATAACATTTTCCAGCTATACTTAGCCAACCTGATGTACAAGTTGCATGTATTGCATTATTTATAACTTTTTGTTTATTAGTTCGGGATGTCGCATTATTTGTTAAATTTTGCTCCAGCTCAGTAATATATTTATCGTTATCAATTGTTGCCACTTCACAAATGAAACTCGTGTGAACTTCTTCGATTCCGCAAGGGAATCGAACCCAGTTCGCTGATCCTCGTGGATTATTCAGTATCATCGCTGTACACAGCATATTGACGTCATTTATCGGTTGTTTTCTGAGAGGAGATATCAATCCTTGAATAACTTCTGGTATCGTGTCGTTATTTGTAGGTTTATACCACTCTGTGTAGCTCAATGGTTTCCCATCAGTCCAGGTATAATAACCAGATTCAGCCTGAAAATCAGTAACCATATTTTTTGGCTGGTTCACTACGTAGAACTCCTGATATGCAACTGAAGGTTCAACAAGGAATATATATATATATATATATATATATATATATATATATATATATATATATATATATATATATATATATATATATATATATATATATATATATATATATATATATATATATATATATATATATATATATATATATAGAATACCTAATACACCAATTTTGAATCTAATGCGTCAATTTTTATGTGAGGGAAATAGACATCGATCACAACTGCGCATTAGAAAAAATGGCCATTTTATTGAACAAGTCCAGAGAAGCTCAATTGCTAAAACGGACAAACAATTTTATCATGTAGAAATCTATCTCGGTCGATTTCTTTTCAATGTCAAATAGAAGCAGATCATTTATCAACAAACGAACACAACGCAATAATATATATATATATTTCTTGCACTCGTTCGACCTCATTTTAAAGAAACGTACAAAAGCACGGTAGTGTTCAGCCATGCATAAATTTTTGCACATCAACATTCCATCTTCGAGAAAATTTCCAGGTCTACTAATTCTTATTCCAAAAATGTATGTCAATTATAGTTAATGAATAATTAATCTTAAAGCTGCGGCAACACTTTTTTCGCAGAAACCCGGTATTGTAGGTGTTACAACTATCATTTACCTGTATCTTGAGACCGATCATTATAATCAGCGCTTTTTGTGAATAACCTTCCTGAATCAGAGGTCTAGCAGCAAATAGTGATTTGATAGAAATCATTTCCTGTTCCGAGTTGATACTGAGTAGATGTCCCGCGTACTTCTGTCTACAATACAATTCAGCATTCTCCCAATTCAGGCGTTCATCTCTGATGTATTTTACGCATGCAATTCCCGAATCTAGAAATCCTGATTTACAGACATTATCACGTCGTTTTACCGGTAACTGTTTTTCTAAAATGAATTGGATACGGAATATGGGAATTCGGTTTTTGATTTCGAACCAATTGGACGTTTCCCATAACTGTAAAACGTAACTCCCGGTTCAGCAAAAGCATCGCAAAGTTTTACTACGTGTCGAGCTTTGCTTTTTATGTTATAACTGTCGTAACTTATTTCCTGGACGAACAAGATGGATTCCAGATGAAGTCGGGATTCCTTGTTGCACGCCGTCTTTTCCATAGTTTTGATGACGAATCGGTAAAACTGAATTCGGGTTCTTATCATTCTGAATTCGACTGCGTATTTCACTGTGACAGACGAACTTCCAGCGGATCTCGGATAGTTGGGAGACTGAATAATTCCACAGTCACCTTCCCTTCGCAGTCCATACCAGTCAATGCTTGTGTCGTGTCTCCTCAACGTTTGGCAAATACGCCGCAATTCAACAATGAATGGGAATCTTAAAAAGTAATTCGCTTCCCCGAATGTTACAGTGTGCAGTACGAGACTGTTATTCAGGCGCTGAAAGCTAAGAGCCATGTATCGACTACAATCCACGGTAGCTGGCATATGATCAGGCCTGCATCCGCCAATTTCATATTCGTATTGTGAAAATATGTGAATTCTATGTAGGGGAACTCTTCGGTTTTCGGGTGTTATCTTGAAACAGTCTGACGTAATTGTCACCTGGCGTTCTCCCTCCCGGAGGGCATAACCGTCACAGTCGGTCGGACGTAACATTAAAGCACCGCTGCCTCTCCGCATACCACGACTCTTAGAATAACCTACTACGATTACCGACCCGCCCGATGTAATCAGACTGACGAGACTTCGTCGATGACCCCGTGAACCGGGACAATACGGACCGTAGCGTCTAGCCGTGAAATTACCACCGTCGTATATGTAGTATCCGGTATTTTCACAATTCACTGACAGCACCGTGATATCAAGCTTCTTTTCATTTATAACCATTTTCCATTTGAATTCATAAAGCATCACGCGATACTTTAACTTCCACGTTGAAAATGGTAGCAGCGAATGACATTCCAGCGATGATGCATATAATTTTCTAGGTATCTAAATGTATAAGATTTGTGGGAAATATTTATTCATTTTATCATAACAAAATTCTTCGCACGAGTTAAAATCCGAGTGTATCCAAAATTTCATATTTACCCGTTGTTTACGGATGTAAAGTTCTGACATCGTTATTGATTTCGTTCTGAAGTCTATTCTCATATTCGACCCTGTGATGTTCGGGATCGTTAGAACGCACAGTACGACGAGGAATCCGTCAGATTTAACACTCGGTAATTGCAGGTAGTTGTAACCGAGTAAAATATCAGTTCCCACGTCGCGTAACCCTTCTTGTTTATATACACCAATGAAGTCACCGGATATGACGAGATCACGTGTCCAGTTGAAGACGACGTACTGTAACACCTGCACTGTGATAGACCAGCAGTGTAAGTGTTTTGATCGAGTTATTACGTGTAAACTGCTGTCATCAGGAATGAGCATTCCCGACTCGTTATTAGCGATCTGAATCAACGGATTAGAAACGTTCCAATCCGATATTCTATAAGTCCGAATTAGAAGTTTAGTCGTTGATCTGTGGTGATTTGTCGTAGTAATCATCGCCTCGTTTGTTTTGGTATAAAACGATGACGGCTGTTGTCCGCGTTGTACGCCTATAATCGCTATCGGTTCCCTGCTGGTGTTCCAGCCATCATAGATTCGAAAACTCGCCGTTGGATCGACATTACCGATGAGCCATACATCTATGTCCATTTCGACGAAGGTAAAATTCATTCCTAAACCAATCGGCAGGGCGTCCCATTTCATGAACACATGACACTTAGCGCCACAGAACATTTCGAATTTGTATCCAGTTGATGTGTTTAATTCCTTTATTTTAAAGGACCGTCTTCCACAGTTGTGACTGATTTTTATTCGGCTCCGTTCACAACGATATATGATATAAACGCGACTACCTCGCGCACCGTCGATGTTACTCCTAAACATCAACGAGATCGAATCGTTACGAAAGACGTCATAGTGTCCCTTGCCGCTGAAGTTTCTACCGTCAACTAATAGGTAGTTATCACTATCGACTATTGACGGCTCGATGTCGTAGTGAACTTGGACGTGAAAAGTTCCCGGTAAAGAGCTATTGATGAACCAACGACATTCAACACCGCGCGTCAACGACGGGTAATTCGGTGAAACGATGTAACCGGACGTAGAATCTAGCGGGTACCACGTGTTGTTACAAGACGAACTTACCGTCACAGACGATTCCTCGATAGAATCTGCGCGATTAGCGCGCGCGATGCGAACTTGACAGACGATCAGCGACGCTATAAACAGCGCTCTCAGTCGCTGCTCCATACCGAACAACATCACTGCGACAGAATGAACGATATTCGTCAAGTTTCAAAAAATGCGTTTATTGGTCGGATCAAGATCCGTTCTCATCCAATCAGAAAAAGTCACTCCGCCGAATTGAAAATTCTTGAAATATTTTCAGAAAAAAATACGCACGTTTGAAATTCAACCAAAGAAAAAAATGTTGCAACGGCATACAGAATTCCATCTTTTCATTTTTCGCAATTTCGTATTCTTATGTTTGATTCGTTCGAATATTATATTTCTCATTATTATATGTTGTGTTCGTAAAGTCGTTATGCGTCATACTCTCAAAACAACGATGCCCAGTTGTATAGACTAGTTCAAACTTTAACCGGGGGCTAACTTGATTCATTTTCAATTGAGTTAGCCCCCGGGTTAAAGGTAATACCAGTCTATAAAACCGGGCCCAGAGTTTACCTGAGCAGAAAAAACACATTGTGGTTCGATTCACCGATTCGATTCACCGATTCCGTAGACCTTTACCCACAAATCTGTAGATAAATTCTAACTCTATTTCTTCATATTTATTGCGAACGTTATGTGTATTCTCAAAACTCAGTCGCCGATATTCGAATAAAAATGAATTTCTTTTTCATTCCAATTCTAATCAATTTCGAGTCTAGAACTGCGTATACTGGGAACGGTTTTTTTTGTCTCGAAAAATCCATCGATATCGAGACCGCTGCTGATTTGACTAACATTCAGATTATGAAACGTTAATCAAACTCGATATCATTTAACGCTAATCTCTGAGCCTTATCGAGTCTCGTTAGAGCCTCTTACAAGCGATTTGGATTTGAAAATCTAGCGCATACCATATATTGTATGTGTGTTGAGAAATCTCCCTAAGCGTCGCGTATTAAGGGTTTGATCCCCTTTTCGTCTCATAGGAATTTATTCAAACAAATTACTGTGTGTTATCTGAATGGTCCACAAACATCGATATCGAATTTTAAAATTCGGACAGAATTCACGACAGATTAAAAATTTCGCAATGACAAATATAATTAGTTTAGATTGACGAACTTACGCCTTGTGATAGAAAAAAAAACAAAACAAATACAATTACAATATTCGTTTGAAAAATAAAGATTTCTCGTCGACAAAATCTGGAGATTCCATTGGGCCTAGCTGCACAGTCGTGAGTTAAGGCTGAAAGTGGTCTTACATCTTTAACAAGGAACGAGTTTATACTGGACTTTAGTTGTTAGATTGGGCATCAAGTTGGACTGAGACTGGTCTTAGATCTAAGGCATGGCTCCTGCAACAGACCCCTCAATTCAAACTGCATCGCAGACTAAGATAGATTATAGCCGAACAAATGCGTTCGTATTCGCAACATCTTGCTTATATCAGCATTTCTAGAATTCTAGAATTTCTAGAGAGCGGGAGAGAGAGAGATACCGAATAGATATTACAGCGAGGCGTATATAAGTTAAACGCCTCGAGGCAGTTACTGTAAAAACGGTCTAAACTTTCTGTACACGACAGCGGATTTCAGCATGTATCATGTATCCGTCTAGATCAAAGATATATTTACACTGATTTCGTGCGCCGCTTGAAAAACAGCGAATAACTAATTTATAAATCACAATTACACAAACCTTAAGTCTTATGATATAGGAAAAACCTTGAAAAAAAAACCTAAATTAGTAGATTACAAAGTTTAAGGAATGTGCAACGATTTTCATGTTTGCCGCGAATGTGGAAAAATCGATTGGATTCATCGATGTATTTTGAGGAGCGATAAAGTTTTATTTCTATCAGGGAAAACTTTTGAGACGATAGTGTCAGTATTCGGTTGATTAGTGATTAGATTCATTAGATTCGAAGATTTTAGACTAGCTCATTGCGTGCGATTCTTATTCTTTCTCGTTTAAGGGAAGCAACCTGGAATTAAATCGTTTTTGTAAAATTATTTGATGATGGATATGGTTGTACGCAAGTAATATGTACATGTTCATTCTACTTATTTCTAGCTTTGCTGCGCGCTGTTTATTGAGTAAAACGGTTCCAATAAAATATCTGAAATTGATCCTGGTGTTATGGGTAGATCCCGCTAAGTGTCGTAATAAGTTGGTCAGCATTCTTCCAAACCAGGACCTAAAACGACGCGATGCAATGTAAAAAGCCAAAAAACGCAATGTTAAATGTAATAAAATATCAGAAATATTTCTGGTAGTTTCTACCACCCTAGTATTTCGATAATATTGTTCAATTAGGATCCGTTAAATCTACATAAACTATTTCTGATTTGGAATAAACGTCACTCACGATTATGCTCGAATAAACCAAACAGGATACAAATGTTCAAGTAGCACGGTGTCAGATATTAATTGTCATAATATGAAATCAAATCATACTTATGTCGAGCATTTGGCGCGGTTAGGATTGTAGGTTTAGAGCGCTGCGATTCGTACAGCGAGTGTAAGGCACGTGGATTGCGTTTACAAACACAGAGGACAGCGTGCGCACTGTAGCAAAAGATGGCGGAAACTTTCTTGTGAACATATTTCGTCGAAGTAACGATTTAAAGGAGGAACTAGAAATGACCGTGAGTGCTCGCAAGCCGCGGACGAAACGGCGTATCCTATTGATCTGACATTTTTTAACTTCGAGTTCACTTCGATTTGTTTACTCGCAGTTTTATTGAATCTAATTATGACACGAGATTTGACGTCGGAGTTACACATATGAATTCAATTCGAGTTAAGCTTTTTCTCAACGTGCAAAACCTTTTCAGTCAGTAGGTAACCTGCCGACTGTGGTTATTTTCATAATGGGATATTACCCGAACAACCGCAAATTCATATCCCATTATATAGGCCCTTATCGCCATAACGATTAGCTACAAAATCCGGCTCTGCATTTTTTGTCGCAACAGTCAGAGCTATAGTAACAACTATCTGCTTTTTTCATGCAACGTCGAGTCCCTGAAAGTACGAAATTGAAAATGGAATTTTTAAGTGAAACAAGCTTTTCTTACTTAAGTGAATGTATGATTCCGAACCCAGAGCATATATATAACCGGTAATGATCCCGACGATTGGGATCTTAGAAGCCACTCATTGTTGTCGATCATTTAGACGAACGAATGTATTTAAGAGTTGCATGTTCATAAGATCATTATTTCAGGTCAATTGAATGGACTACCCACAAAACCAGCTATCCCGTCAGATGGCGTGATGAGCAGTAGATCGTTCGTTGTCAATATTACTTCATTTTCGATTAACTTTGAAATGGATTGTAAGACTCCCGAATCCATGTATTATCACAGGACTCGCCAAATATGAAATACTTTCATTCTTATTGTGAGATTTGGAGATAATCTTCAGAGATAATTGATTCAAGAGAAGAGTTCATTCAGATTTAATTGAATTCAAAAAGAAAATTGAACGTGGAAGACAAACTATCTACTAGCGAACCTAACAGATCCTCGCCTGCCATACGTGGAATCCTCGATTACCAAATTAGCACACTGCGGCTACCCCATTCATTCTAATCAGAATATGAGCATGTAATATGATCTATGGGATGTAATTCATTCAATTAATTCGTTCGATAACCATCTACTTAATCAATAAATAACTACTAAATGTGAACTGATAATTGCCATTTTAATTCATGTTATTCGTGGAATCGTACGAAATCGTGTATTGTATTCCCGGTTACTTACGCGCGTCTACAATGGCCACGGCACTGACCAAAATCACCGCAACAGCACACACACGAGTCATTAAATGAGCCAGCATTTTCGCGCCTAGAATTTTACTTATATTTGAATCCATGGAAATCACAATATCCGTGATAAGACGATGAGCAAAAATCCCACGATGAATCGGTAAAGTTTATTTCAAAATTATAAATATTCCGGGAGGTTGCTACCACCCATCTTCAGTCTAAAAAAACTAATTTAAAAATTACCACCCGAAATATTTCTAATTTAGAAATAAGCTTTTTTAGATTCATTCATATATTGTGGGATTTTAACTCATGAATGATATCTATTAGCAATCACAAATTCTGATAATGCAAAAGCTTTCAACGGGCTCTCAGTTAATGAACATTTTGTCAGGTAATGTACCAGGTTTAGAAAAACGCAGCTCTCTGCATATAACGGGTTTTAATCTGTATTTCTGGTTTGAATGCTGTTCCATAAATTCATTCTTTTTAATCTATTGTATCGTATCGTCCTTGCAATCAAAAGGAAAGTACGTTGAAGCCCAAATTTTTAGGGTGCATATATAAATGAAGGTTCCAGCGAGAAACATCGAACTAAAAGGTAAAGAAAAAATCGCGCTGATATCCGTAACCGATGGTTTACATAGAATAATCGCGGCTCGTTGTCGAAAATTCAAAGGAAAAGCGTAATTGAAATGATAAAGAGCTGAATTTCTGATAAGGTATCGCATTGACTGGAACGGGAACGGTGTTTTCACTCTCCGCATCCTCGTTTAGACCCTATCTTAACCCAAATACCATCCGAGCGAAATTGACAAAATCAGGACTCGCCATAGTTTAGACAAGCGTCGCTAGAATCTATTCTTTGTATGAAATTGATGAAATAATTAATCTGCGTTTTTATGTATTTTGTTTAATTCTATTTCTTATTTCAACATTTGATCGTGAAAAATATAGATTTGAATTACCGGTATTTTATCGACGGACCTACCTCAGTCGCTTGTTCTGACGTATTCAACTTTTCGAATCGAAAATGTCTCGTTTTCCCGAGCTAGCACAGTCGACGAATGAATAAAACACATCGCGCGTAAAATAGTATACGTGTTGAAATAGAAATCGAAGTTATACAGATATACTACACACAGCTCGATATAGATTGAAACTCGCGTCGATGTGTTTGTTCATGGACTCTAAAACGAAGTCCATGGTTTGTTCAATCGCTTCGCACCCGGCTCTTCAAAATCGATCCACGCGCATCACAATCTCACTTCACAATGATCCATGGGTATAATGTTTCGAACTTGCGGGATATCATTATGTATATTTAAATCAGCTGTCGCCTTTCATAATTTATGAATATCAATTTTTCATATGCTGTTTTAGAATTTTCGTTCGTGTGCGGTGAATACACAGAACGCATCATTCTGACTAGAAACAGGTCTTAAATTGCGATTGAAAGTGACTATTGAATCCGATCGATGTTTTTTGATTGGAGGTTTCCTACGCGTGTTTTGTCGGCCACTATGTGCGGTCCCCACTGCCGTCCTCCCCAGGTAGGGATTCGAACCTGATGGCGTCGCTACACTCGGCCACGGCACGAACCCCTGCCACAATAGACCGAATGCGGCACCGATCAGATTGTTCGTTGTATAATCACTAAAGCAAAGTTCACGGAAGAACTATCGATCGGAAAACCCGGACTAAATTGGATAAAACGGGTTTTCTAATTGGCTAATATTGTAATCATCTAAGCTGCGTGTGCATCTGTACACTCGGTCTAGTGTGGCAGGGTTTCGTACCGTGGCAATCTCGATGCCATCAGGTTCGAATCCCTGCTGGGGGGGGGATGCTGACTGCCGAGTAACTATCGTAGACCTCAGTAATGACATCATGTGCAAATACATCGTGTACAGTGGTCACGCTATTGCGTCATATTGACCGTCATCTGGTCATAGATGACTAATTTCGCCCGAGTGTACTGGTCTGCAAAGTCTTGGAGAAATGATTCTGCCTGAATGAGATCCGTCTTGTTAACTTCTCCGGTGTATATAGTTAAAAGAACTGCTAAAACTGAATCGTTTGCTTTTATTTGATTAACTGATTTGCATATATTTGCATATATTATATATTCATCGTAGTCAGTCAGTAACCTGACTGTGATTTAGTTTTATAATCGCATATTTCCCAAAACCACCGCTAGTAATCCGATTGTAAACCCAATTTTCACCAACGATTAGCAACACCTTGCCTGGTTACATTTGCCGCTGCAACACTCAGCATCGTGGGCGCAAAGTCCCAAGTTTGTGCAAACTATATTTTATAATATAAACAATAAATTCAAATAGAATTTTGATGTGAAACGGAGCTCTTACTTAAAAGCGAAGAAATAATTGACTCGCTATCGTTCGAGTCTATTCGTTCATTCGTTAAACAAATACTCAATGTTAACTGATGAATGCAAATTTGTGTATTTTATGCAAGACATCCAATGACATTCTTATCATCTGTCCAGTCGTTACTCACCCGCAGCGATAGATCTAAATCTAGAAGTACATAGAATATAAACAGGTAGTTTGCAGGCCCGTGTCGAGCTTTTCTGAGGGGCACGTCTATTTCAAGAAAAACGTTTTTCTCTGCAAAGTGCCACTTAACAGTTAAAAAGGACAAAAAACGCTTTTCATCTTCCAAAAAAAACACTTGAAAATTGTATCAAAAATTTGCAAAATCTTGACCCAAATTGTTTTTACACTGACTTTGAAGAGCACTTTGAAAATTAAAGGGGGTTCGTTCGCTTCCCCCGGACCCTAAACCAAATTAAGTAAATGAAAGAAGTGACAGGAAGGATAAGCCCACACTGTTCCTACTGATCCCTTACCTTAATTTCTTCCCATTCTTAAAAAACCCAAAATACATCCTCCCATCGACTCGCATAATTAGTAGACATTTGCATCTCATTAGTTGAGACTAACGTTTGCCGAAAATCTAACTTAATATGATGAGAAAGATGAAATTTTACTTCTGTCGTCTTTCTGATGTGATATATGCTGCATGTTAAAGTGTATATCGCTTTATCGATGGACAATCAACGGCCGATTACGAATGATGTGGATTTGAGTATTTCTTGAGCTTTTCTTACCTTAGTCGCTTCGTTCAACGTAGCTTTTTCAACGTTCGAATAGAGAATATCTCGTTTTCTCGAGTCAGGGTCCGTCGACGAATGAATATAACACATAGGATGAAGCGATCATTTATACGTTCTTAAGACATATTCAAAAAAATTCCAACATTTGCACAGCTTAATATTAGTTACCCCACTAATGTTTGCTGATTCTTGCAAGCTGAATCGATGCGAAACCGAAAACTTTTAAAATCGATCCTCGCTCATCACTATTTTCTCACACAAACCATGCGTATATTTCTTTTTGTCATTTGGTCTCGCGGGAAATAATTCTTTTCATATATTAACCTGTCATATGTAGCCAGCATCACCATCATCGCCTTCATTGTCACCACCACCTTCTCCAGCATCACCATCATCACCTTCTCCAGCATCACCATCATCGCCTTCATTGTCACCACCACCTTCTCCAGCATTACCATCATCACCTTCTCCAGCATCACCCTCATCGCCTTCATTGTCACCACCACCTTCTCCAGCATCACCATCATCACCTTCTCCAGCATCACCACCGCAATCATCACATCGACTTCCCCAGCATCACCATCATCACAAATCAATTGACTATCAATTCAAACTACGTCATCATCGTCGTCATAACATCCACCATCACACACTCATTATCATAATCACTTCCTCCGCCATCTCCACCATCCCAACATCCACCTATTGAGCGAGTCATCTAGTCACCCAATCGTCCGGTTAATCAGTCGGCTACGAATATACTTTTTAATCGGATTCTACGCCTGGGTCGAAGAAAACCACTCACAGAAGTGATCTTAATGGATGGTGCAGCAAAGCGCGTGAAATTCACAAATTCTCACAAATCCAGCGACGTTTTTCTTTCTTGAGCAGACCATACGCACCTTTCGAAACTAGTTCATTAATGTAAATTTCACTCTCATTCCTAACTGATATCTTTGCCCCCGCCTCAAATCGAATGTACTTACACCATTAATTTATAAAATTCAGCAAAAAACATTTGTTTTTAGAGTGTAAGGGTGTCGTACAAGCTCGATTATTAAACCGCGAGCTTCAATTATGTATATTATATCAACAAGCAGCTGACTTATTCCTATTCATTTTGTCTAACCAATAAAGCGCTTGATGTATAACCACCTGCTGCGATAACGTTTCGAGTTCCTGAAATTTGCGCCCGAAAAATAATCATCGTGAATAGAAAAGCAAACACTCTACTACACGTTGTTCTAAACGTCCCGTTACTATAGGCGTTCTAACGAATACTTTACAACTAACAGCGGCAGTTGTTGGCAGGACGTACGAATCCAGTATAGGTAAAGTAAGTATGAATGCAATAGAATAGAAAGGATGCGATACGTATGACATACATCAATACCTAGATTATGAATCTATACAAAACGAGGTTTCACAGTCGAATCAGTTAACATCTATTCGACGGGGGCCAGTTGCTCAAAGGTTGGTTGAAGCTTTCGAGTTAATAGGTGACATAGAGACAATCATAAGTTCATTATTGTTATGACAATATTCGTAGAGTAGCCGTGTTAACCAGGTTTAAAATACGTATAGGTTACTGTATAATACTGTATAGGTTAACTGTTTATTTGACGCATGAGCTTTCGTTTCTAATGAATAGAAGCTTCATCACTCATTCACCTGATGAAGCTTCTATACATCAGTAGCGAAAGCTCGTGCGTCAAATAAATAGTTAACCTATACAGTACTACTCGTCTCGTTACTTATTATTATTATGGTATTCTATCCGGCGATTATCTTCGAGCATGTTTTTAACGTGTAGCCCCTGGTTTGTTTCATACAAGACGAATTATTTCGTTCATATTCAAGTTCGGTTGATGGGTAATATCGATGTTCTCCGTTTCTAGTTCGATTTCTAGACGATGAAAATGCTTGCTTATCTATTAACTCGCGTATATGCGATCGTCGCGATTGTGGTCACTGTTGCGTCATTTGCGGAGGCATGGGGTGAGTGGTCACGACTGAGAATTTATTACAGAAATTTCCATCGGATTCATCGGAGGAAAGAACCTAAAAAACTATGTTAGACATTTCAAAACCCATCGAAATTTAGCGAAAAGTGTCCAAGTATTTAATGCAGACATTTTTGCACGGCATTTTACTGAGTAATTTTTCATAGAAATATATCACGATCAAGTGATTAGACTTACGTATTCCAAATTATAAAAAATAACCTTTCAGATAACCTCTCATTTGTTCCCGAATATTTTCTAAAAAAGGTATTTACTTTTGGGCTATGGTAAAATAAAAAGCCGGCTCTGATTAATGCGAATTTAGTCGAGGGATTGAAATGGGATAAATGCTTTGCGTGCGGGCGTCTATCAACCCTCAATGCTAACATATCGCTCACTCGTCTAAATGGATCTACCTGAACCCGGGCTTAATAATAGAATTTTGTAAAACACTGTTGTTTTTGAATGTAAATTTCGTTTCTTTTGGTCATATTTTAGCTTGCGGCTCCATAGGCCAATCGTGTAAGGCTTCCATCGAATGCTGCGACCCGAACCCTTGTCAAAACTCGGTGTGTACACCGTACGCGGGCTAATCGTAGATGGTAAGCTGTTGTAATCGGATCGTGGTGTTTGTCGAAATATCCGATTATGAAACTGAACCGCAGTCACGATACCGACTGACTGTGAAAAAGCTCGAATAGAATCTATATTTTAACTGCGTAGTGAGATCTGGTCTTATAATCAAATCCAATAAAATGAAAGTAAATAAATCAATATGAGAGTCGTATCAATAATGCGCCGTTTCATCATCAGTCATCGATATCGTAGATCCACGTTTTTACTTAAACTCGAAAAGCACGACGTAATAGTCCGATGCAGCTATATGGTCCAAACACATTGCACACGTGACGATGTTCGGTGTCGTTGCTGCTCTGTATATTTGGGAATACATAAAAAGGTCTTCAAAAACAGACGAGTGTAAACCAGTAGAGTGTGTTCCACCGTGTCAGTAAATGTCCCCTTTTCCCCCGAAACTTCCGCACTAAATTCTTAAAACCATTTTTCAGAACTAGGCCAAGTGCGCTCAAATTTACCCAACTAATGAAAACTAAAGGGAAACAACTCAAACAACTTTCTCAATTCATCAAAACTGCTTCCAAATACCTTTAAGCCATCTTTGTATATGTCGTTGTATAATTGATTCTGTATGTATTTTCTATGTGTGTGTGTTAAGTGCGTCTGTGTATGTTAATCACTTGTTAATTATCTGTTTATACGTGAAGCGCATTATTCATTGTTTTTTCTTTACTTCGATTTTGTTTTTTCGCTCTAAGCAATTGTATTTTGTCGAGCAATAAAACATATTCTATTCACCGATGATAGAAAATTAAAAATAAAACAATTTTGTTCTGGCGTTTCGGGAGGATTACGTACTTCCACCTATCTTCAGCGATTTATTAGACAATGAGATACGAAAAAAATATGGTTATAATTGTTTTTTTTTTAAATTTACATCGTTAGTGAACCAACTATAATCCAGACCTAAAATACTTTCAACTATCTACGAGTGTAAACCAATTTGGAGCATCTTAGATTGTATGGTCTGGTCAGTGAGGTCTGATATGTGTGGATATGGCTTTTTGATGCGTTATCTCAACACGTAACAGCCATTAAAAGGCACGAGATACAGTCACGTGAAATGAATAAATTCGACAACAAATATCATTAAATGAAACATTCGAATTTTTTTATAACAACGTTTTGCATAAAACTACAATATACAAACTATCTATAATGTATACACTACGGCGGGGGTTCGGGTTCCTGCTGAGCCAGGTTGGGCGTGTCTACTGAGCTAGAGTTTCGCGTAGGATAAATATTTACAATACAGTATTAGCTTAATCTGTAAATTCAGGAGTATACCACTGACCAGGGCCTATACTTTGAGGACAAAATAATCACTAGGATGCATCATTCACAGTCCATCGAAGTGTATCGTATACACACTTTTATCTCACTTCGTATTCTGTATTACAACGATAATGATGATTAATACATTTCCTAACGAAAAGTGAACGTTGCATGTTTCGATACTGCGGCATAGGAAGAACAATTACCACGAATTTTTCATTATTAATGAAGAATTAGTCATCTTGCCGGATAGACACATAACAGCTGGACAATTTATTTCGGTTGGCATCGTGGGTTGTGGATGTGGGTGCCTGACCTGAATGACAACGATTGAATGTCGATTCTATAGGAGTGACGGCTATCCGACCTGATAAGTTTTACTTCACGCAATTATCATTGACATATTAATTAATGATATATCAAACAATAGATCGACTCGAGATTATTGAACGTGAATAAAACGGTGAAAGTCGAACGGAATACTTATCGCAGTGATATTTAGTGCTGAGCCTATTACTATAAAACTGAGCGAATTTGGACAAATGACAATATTTTCACACAAATCATATCGCGCGGGGAGGGTATTTTGACAATGGTAACCCAATATTGCATAATTCATAAAAAAAACGATAGGCTAGCTGTAATGCCCCTTAGGGCTCTTGTTTATGCCCTAAAATCAATTATCCCCATCAGAAAATGCTTTCAGAAATCAGAAAACTGTTTAAACTGGCAATATAACTGTTTAAACTGGCAATATATTCTAATTATCTTGCGCTGGGTAAAACTGGAGGCATCTATCTATTTTTACGGTGTTGCCTGCGTTTCGTTTTTGCTCGTATGGATTTCATATCGATAGTCAGTATTGTGTAAAGAAGGGGATTGAGGGACGAGTTGATCGGTAAGAAAAGAACCGCCAGCCAAGCCGCCACCTGATTCGGTATTTCTACCCGTAATACGGCGCAAAACTGAACGATAATCAACGGCAGCCAGCAAAATAGATTACACAGATTTATCACCAAACTCCTGCGCGCTAAAACTAGTTCTGTAGGGTCAATTCTACCCGAACCAGACCTGCTTCCAGATACGAGTCGGTACATTTGCGCATAAGTGGCCATTATCGTAGAAAGAATGAAGAAGTTGGTTAATGAAAAAATAGCGAATGAATATTGCCAGGCGTTGACATCAATTGAAACCAAATTCATAGGTAAACAAACTCCGGTAGTGCCGTAGTAATTGTCTCCAA
Organism: Tubulanus polymorphus; assembly: GCF_964204645.1. Lineage (NCBI taxonomy): Eukaryota > Metazoa > Nemertea > Palaeonemertea > Tubulaniformes > Tubulanidae > Tubulanus > Tubulanus polymorphus. The sequence continues at coordinate 6,443,222 of NC_134036.1, forward strand.
AGTAAGAGATCGGTGTAAGTGGTAGCATTGCAATAACACACAAAACAATCCAACATGCGCAACAAATGATACACGCATATCTCGGAGATGTAATTGGGTTATCAGAGAATGGGTCTACGATATTTGAGAATCTATGACGTGTCATGATTAGTAAAAATATCAATGAACCTTCGCAAGAAATAGTGACCACGACTCCAGCAAGACGACAAATCAAACTGTCCGTCCAGGCTTCCGAATTGAGAAAGTAAATACCTTTGTAGATATAATCAGCTCCAGCGATCAGAAACAAATATATAGACATCATAAAATCACACAGAGCAACATTAATGATGATGATGTCTGAAAATGGATTTGAGGAGGAGAATCGAATCGCTCGAATGCGAATAGAAATGACGATTCCATTAGCGATGAAACTGAATGAAGCGATCACCCAAATGATAGCTCTGAGGACTGTGTTACCCATCAGATCAGAACAAGAGGAAAATTGATCAGCTTCGGGAAGGCACCGGTCAACATTCGGAGCCATGCAGCAAAATTTGTAAGCGTCTGACCTCAGTGAGACTAATGATGTCAGATTGTCAAAAACATGTCTGGGGACGGAAATAATTTTGTTATTATTGGTTAAATCAAGAATTTCGAGTGACGTTAATCCAGAAAATGCGTATCGTGAAATTTGATAGATTTTGTTACCGCTGATATTCAACGACTGTAATGTAGATAAACCCACAAACGCGCGTTCAGAAAGCATCAATATAAAAAGTCCTTGAATATCAAGAATTCGGAGTGATCTCAATCCCGAAAAACTGCTTTCCTGCAAATAATGAATCGGATTTTTAGTTACGAATAACTCCTTCAAACTGTACAAACCAGTGAATGTATTTGTTGATAATGATGTTACGTTGTTGTATGTCAGGTCTAATGTATGTAGATTATGCAGGTTTGAGAACGAATTCGGTAAAATATAAGTCAATTCATTGAAGGAGATGTTGAGCATTCGAAGATAAACATATGGGGATAATGTGAACACGTCCAAGATGATTCGGTTGTTCGACAATATCAAAACTCGGGTTGATGCCGAGAAAAGTCCGGTAATATTTGTTAAACCAGTATTTCCACAATCGATAAAGTTACCTTGACATGTACACACTCTTGGACACGTGACCTTACAGTAAGCCTCGTCATCAGTTGTATGTTTACAATTTGCGACTCCGTCACAGACCTCAGATTGTGGAATACATCTATTTTCCTGACCACATTTAAACATTCCCGGACATGAAAATGTCTCGCAGTTTTGTTCATCTTCTGAATTAGGACAATCTGATTGACCGTCGCACACCTGTCTGATCGGTATACAGTACGATGAGGGACATTTAACAGTACCAGCAGGACATTGAAATTCTTCACATCTCAACACGTGCTCGAGATTTCTACAAACAGGGTAACCATTTGTCATTCTCTCTAGAATACATCTGTGACGTCTTGAATAACAATGAGGTGAATTGAAAGAACATCTTTGTTCATCAGATTCCGTACAGAGATTTGTGAAGTTAGTCGTACAGTGGTTGTCATTATTGCACTGAACCGTAGGATTCACTGTAATATTAATATTTGTTACTAGTTCATCTTCTTCGAGGCTCCCACTGCAATCTACGACACCATCCTGATACAACTGAGAACTGATACAGTCTCCACTGTAACATAGGAATCCCTGGCACAGTTGAGCGGTGCATCCTATTTCGTCGGAGCCGTCTTCACAATCAGTGACACCATTACATCTATCAAAACTGCTGATACATTGTCCACTTTGGCAGCTAAATTGTTCAGATAAACACGGGGTATAAAAACACGCGTTCTCATCAGAGCCATCCACACAATCCTGTATGAAATCACAGAAACCACTTATTGATATGACCTGACCATCATTGCATTCAAACTGATTTTGTAAATTAATATCCGTACAATTAAGTTCATCTTCACCGTTTTGACAGTCGTGTCTGGTATCACATACGCGATGGTCGCTGATACATCTTTGATCGTTACATTCAAACTGCCACGATTTACAACCGCTTATAGAAGCTAACTCTTCATCAGTGACATTGTGTGAACACAAAACAGAACGCGCTGTATCTGTCGCATTATCAAACTGTTTCATCGTCCATTTGACTGATTGAATATAATTAATTTTATCTCTCGTGAGTATTGGGTTTATAACTTGCAGTTTTTCATTAGAAGTCACCATTAGTATTGAGCTATATTGATATTTGAAATGAAATGTTCTTATCAAGTTCATCGTGTCGTTTTCGGTGTTATCGGTTATCACAGCGCCTATTTCACCTCGTATGCCACGACACATCTCTGTTGCAGTTTCTATATCTAAACCTCGATGTCCGTTCCAATTTGTCAGTATTTGATAGCATTGTCTATCCATGCTTACCCATCCAACCGTGCAGAAAGGTTTGTCCCGTATCAATAATGTGTCGTTGTTTGTTGAATTTATCGTCCTCAGTGTTTTATTTTCGGAATCATTTCTTTCCGTTTCGCAAATGAAACTCGTGTGAACCTCTTCGATTCCGCAGGGGAATCGAACCCAGTTCGCTGATCCGCGTGGATTATTCAGTATCATCGCCGTACACGGCATATTGACGTCATTTATCGGTTGTTTTCTAATAGCAGATATCAATCCTTGAATAACTTCTGGTATCGTGTCGTTATTTGTAGGTTTATACCACTCTGTGTAGCTCAATGGTTTCCCGTCAGACCACGTGTAAGAACTAGATCTAGCCTGGAAATTTAAGTGGCCTATATATTATTATATGTACATCATATATATCATTACATGTAATCTGTTGCCATTAGTAGTTTTTAACGAGCTGATCTTAAAATCTACCTGCAGTTTTAATCCAACCATCATAACGAGCGCTTTCAGCGAGTATGCTTTACGAAGAAGTTCCGTGGCAAATAATGTCTTAATAGAAATCATTTCCTGTTGTGAGTTGATACTGAGTAGATGTCCCGCGTACTTCTGTCTACAGTACAATTCAGCATTCTCCCAATTCAGACGTTTATCTCTGATGTATTTCACGCATGAAATTCCCGAATCTAGAAATCCTGATTTACAGACATTTTCAAACTGTTTTATCGGTAACGACTGTTCTAATATGTATTGTATTCGAAATGTCGGTACGCGACCTTGTACCTCTATTTTCAAGTCCATATGACTAAGACTATAAAAAACCTGTCCTGGTATCGCGAAATTGTTACATATTTTACTGCTGTGCTCCTGCGATTGGTCGGGGCCTACAGTGATGAAACGTTTGACCACGATAGGGTTGTAGTCAGAATCTTTTCTAATCGCACACGGTATCTTTGCGATATATTTTATTATGAATCTGAAGTATAGTATTTTGAATCTGAAATATAGCATTATATACCTATCTCGGATATATATTTTATATGCCAATAGTTCATTGGTTTTACCCGCTAATCCTGGATAGTTTGGTGACTGAATAATTCCACACGTTACCACGACGTTACTTTGTCGTTCCCTTATTTTCAACAACCGTTGACATTCACTCCGTAGTTCAACTAGTAATGGATATGTAATGAATGCTCGATCATTAGATACCCGGACAGTGTTTAACACAAGACCGCTATTAAGGAACTGGCTATTCAACCGCGTGTGACAGTGGCTGTATAGATAGTGATCCTGAAAACATCGGTCAACTTGATATTCATACTCTGATAATATGTTAATGTACCTTTGAGGAAGGCGTCGGTTTTCGGGTGTAATCACGAGACAATGTGACGTCATATTGATTTGAAGTTCTCCTTCCTTTAAAACGTACCCGTCACAGTCGGTAGGACGAAATCTGAGATATGAATAATAACTATCGACTGTTAACTTACCGTCCCAGCTATAAGCGTATCCAACTACGGTGACCGATCCACCTGATGTAATCAGACTGACAACTGATCGACTAAAGTCATTGCCGGGACAATACGGACCGTAGCGTCTAGCCGTGAAATTACCACCGTCGTATATGTAAAATCCAGCTCGCTCGCAGTTCTCTGATAAAACTGTTAGTTCCATATTCTCTTCATAGATAGCGACTCTTAATCCAAACACTTTTCGATTGACGCGATATCTCATCGAGTTCTTCTCTGGAGTTGGGAACAGTGATTGTGGTGTCATTTCGTTATATTTCTGGACATAAATGAGTTATCATTAACTTCTTTAAACTATTATCTGTTTATCATTATATAGTGATACATAGTAACCTTATATAAAATATGTGACTCACCCAACCTTTGTAGACCTCTACATCTTCTATCGAAATTGATTCAACTTTGTACGCTATTTCAAACGTCACATCGTCGTGGAGTGTTGCTATCAAAACGCACAGTACGACGAGAAAGCCGTCAGATTTGACACTCAGTGATTCCAGGTAGTTGTAACTGAGTAAAACATCAGTTCCTACTACGCGTAACCCTTCTAGTTTATATACACCGATGACGCCACCGGATGTGCTGAGATCACGTGTCCAGTTGAAGACGACGTACTGTAACACCTGCACCGTGATAGACCAGCAGTGTAAGTGTTTTGATCGAGTTATTATGTGTAAACTGTTGTCATCGGGAATGAGCACTCCCGACTCATCATTAGAGATCTGAATCAACGGATTAGAGACGTTCCAATCAGATATTTTATAAAGTTGAACCACAAGCTGTGATTTGATTAGAATTTTATAGGATACTAAAGAAGCCTTGTTCATTTTAGTATAAAACGAGGATGTTGGATGTCCGGATTGTTGGCGTATAAGACCTATCGGTTCACTGTTGGAGTTCCATCCGTCGTGAATTTTAAATGGTGTCTTGACGTAATACCGTGATTTGAGATTGATGAGGGTTAGATTCATTCCTAAACCGTCTGGCATTCCTATCCATTCAAGAAACATTGTACAAAAACGAATAAATAAATTGAATTTGTATCCCATTGGCGTTTTTAATTCATTCACGTTGAGAAATGAGTTTCCACAGTTGCCACTGATTCTCAATCGGCTTCGTTCATAACGGTATATGATATAAACCCGACTACCTCGCGCACCATCGACGCGGCTCCTAAACATCAACGAGATCGAATCTTTGCGGCGGATTTGATGTTTTCCGTTACTGCAGAATCTGATATCAGCCTCGTAGACGAGAAGGTAGTTATCACTACAGAATATTGACAGCTCGATGTCGTAGTAAAATTGGACGAGAAAAGTTCCCGGTAAAGAGCTGTTGATGAACCAACGACATTCAACACCGCGCGTTAACGTAGGGTAATTCGGTGAAACGATGTAACCGGACGTAGAATCTAGCGGGTACCACGTGTTGTTACAAGACGAACTTACCGTCACAGACGATTCCTCGATAGAGTCGGCTCGATCAGCGCGCGCGATGCGAACTTGACAGACGATCAGCGACGCTATAAACAGCGCTCTCAGTCGCTGCTCCATACCGAACAACATCACTGCGACAGAATGAACGAAATTCGTCAAGTGACACAGAATCAGTCATTGGACGGATCACGATCCGATTTCATCCAATCAGAAAATTCGCTCGCCGAGTCGAAAATGCTTCTAGTATTTTCATTAAAAATACGTACGTTGCAAATTCAACTCAAGAAAAGATAATAAAGCAATATGATATAGAAAATTCACGAGATTTTAGTTATGCCAGTTTTAGTTAGTTCACTGACTGCTATATGTTATAAGTCCGTATAATTCATTAATTAAACCTCGAACACTTTAACAAGTCGAGTTTCATCCGCGCAGAAATATTCCGATCGAAATTTCCGATGCAATAGATATGTTTGCAACGAATGTATAGACAATTTCTTTTTATCTTTTTCTTCGACATATGGATCGTCAACGTCATATACCCTGTGAAAAATAAAACCGATATTACATTGAAGATAAGATTGAAGTGTTTTGGAAAAAAATGAATTCTAATCAATTATGTATACCGCGTAGAAAGCAAAGTGATATATAGCGTATACGTCGGTCTAGAATAAAATTTACTATCATATGATTTTTATCAATTTCGAAATTATAAGTTTTCGTGTATCTTCGTGCATTTATAATTCGAACATGTTATATCTTCCTAGATCATTCTTGATAGAGACTGGATACATGATACGTTTGACTCGAGTGAACATCGCCTTGATAGTGTTTATTACTGTTTTTACCACAATATGACAACTGTTTCCGAGAATTTTGTAAAGGAGTCGGAGTTTGATTTTCCACTTAATGTCTGGATCCTCGTTGTGACTAGGAATCCCCATATCCGATGTTTGAAAACCGAGATAGTATAATTCTAGTTTGTTCTAAATTGTCAGCTAGTTCAGATAAACTACTGTTTCAACGGGAATCTGACTTTTGTCGTAAACTCAATCGAGGACTTCGACCTATAAGTCACAGATAACCGACAGAATTCGCGACGCGTTTATATCATTCACCCCGGGAATCAAGCTAGTTCCCAACTGACAAGCGAGAAACTTTTACCATAATTAAATAACAGTAAAATTGCAAGAAATGGATAGATACATCTGTTTATGATATATCCATTCATTTCTTGAAATGAACTCGAAAAGAAGAGTCAAAATCGCATGAAACGCGTGCGATTAGAAATCATTTGACCGCCATGAAGATTTTGATAGTTGCGTTTTTACTACCACTTAACTATTTGGATCCAGTTCCACGGTCATGAGTTAGAGTTAACTCCGAGTCAAAATCAGTTTATTCTCAATGAGTTGAGTTGAGTTGAATCTTAACCCACAACCGTGGAACTGACTCATGGACGAAATTATGTTATTATAATTGCCCGGTGAAATTTTACGTTACTATAGTTATACTGAAAGTAATTTAATAAACGTCGAAACCGCTGTTGATTTGTTTTAATGCGATTAATATTTAGAATATGAAACGTAAATACAACTCAATATCATTGAACACAGATCTCTAATATAATCCTCAACGAGTCCCGCAGAGTCTTTTATCGGAGATTTGGATTTGAAAATCTAACGCGTAAAATATTGTGTATGCGTGTAGCGAATTAATATGCACAGTGTCGCGTATTGTCAGCTTAACCCTTTTAGGTTCAAGTTTTTTACTCTGTGACTACCCTAGAAATTCAATTTTTTTCGGCCATTGTTGCGCTTTTCCGAAAACTCATATTTGAAGCCATAAAGTTCAAAAACTATTGGTCCTATAGCTTAGCAGCGAAAGAAAAGTTTGTAGACAATATTATGACCTTTCATATGATACCAGGTTTGAGTATTTTAGTTAGATTGCATAGGTCAGTCGTTGTCGGATTCATCAGAGTCGGGGCCAGGACTTGGCCTTGAGAAGGGTTTGATTTTCGTCGTCTATATCAAAAATATCATCTGAACTGTTTCATAAAGTCACTGGATTCACTGTCTATTAGCTCTAAATCATCGTCTCCAAACTCATCATAAGCACAGATTTATAATAAAACTTGATCTGTATTTTACCTTATTTATTTCGAAAAATGACAAATTTTGACTCAAAATTGCTCAAAAACAATGAATTGCAACCCATCAAAAATTCTTACGGCGAATAATCGACAGAAACGCCATCTACCGACTAATGATGTGCTATGATGAAAACCTGTAGGTGAAACGACGATTATTTACACTTTTACAGCGCACGCCGGGGCTCGACCTACGGTCGAGCATGGACGTAAAGCCAATGTTTTTCCATCTCGACCTAGGGTCGAGCATGAACCTAAAAGGCTTAATCCCGTTTGTAGATTTCATCCGATTGGAATTTATTCAAACAGGTTTTGATGTTTGTGGTCTGAAGAATCTACGAAATATCGACCCAGAATTGCCAAAATTCGAAAAGGACGGAATAACCGGTACATTGAATATATTTCGTTCAAAATTAGATATCTTCGGTCGGATGGACGTATCTCCGTAATATTTGATGTCTTTCGGACAATCTTTTGCCTAGAATTGCGATTCAAAAATAGAAAACAAGAAAAAAAATCAAGATTTATCATCTGAACATTGCGTTAGATTGGAACTATTTCGGTTATGAGGAAAGCTCGCTAAAATCCATTCGTATTTGAAATACCTTGCAATATCAGCGTATTCTAGAATCGACTGTAACCGAGAGAGATGCTGAATAGATTTCACAGCAATGCGCGTATATTGTTAAATGCCTCGAGGCAGTTACTTCAAAAACGGTCTAAACTTTCTGTGCACGACAGCGGTTTTCGGTATATCAGTATTCGTATACATCGAATATATACACGCCGATTTCGTGTCCTGTGGTCCTTTCAAAAATAAGCGTTCAGTTAATCTATGCACGTCACAGCAACGTTAAACCTTAAAAAGTCTATTTCTTTTAACTTAAGACAACTTGAATTAGCAGATTGCAAAATGTAGTAATCTAAAATTTGAATGACATCTAAATGTGGTATGATGTGCTTTTTACCGTGTTCAATTATCTTTATCAGTTTTTAAGTAATTGCGAGTGAAACTTTCAAAACACGTTTTCTCGTGTCTCCTGCGTGTACCATATCAGGAAATTTCGTAATTAAACCGGTCCTTACTTTGATGAATATCAAATGAATATTGAATGGATATTGCCAGGCTTTGACATCGATTGAAATCAAATTGATAGTTAATAAACAAACTCCGGTTTTGCCGTAGAAAATGTTTCCAAAGTAAGAGATACTAGGTGAAAGAGAAATGCAACGACACACAAAACAATCCGACATGTGCGACAAATGATACCAGCATATCTCGGGGATGTGGTTGGGCTATCAGAGAATGGGTTTACGACATTTGAGAATCGATGACGTAATGATGAAAAAGTGAGCGTTGTTGTCGTTCCATTTACTAAACTAAATTTACACGAATTGACTGTCACGTGCTACACAGTTCAGTTTTCGGTTACTTGAAACTCATTCGCAAGTTTCTTTCATAAATCTCATTCCAACTTCTACATCTATGAAGCAGTATCTGAACATTGATTCGTACACCCATTCAGGTAACAGAAAGTGACAAACCGAACGTGAAACCGAATAATTTTAGGAAATAAACTATTTCTACAAATTTACTGCGGGTTTTTATTCGTGAACTGTAGTGAGATTTATATCAGTTCACTACAGTCAGTTTTTGACGATGTTCGTATCATTTGGCAACGTGTTATTCGCAAATAGTCTAGTCTTCATATTTCGAATGAAACGATACTTATCGGATTACTCGCGATGGTTTTGGAAATATGCGATTACGAAACTGTACCGCAGTCAGGTTACTGTCTGGCCAGGCTCGAATTTAATTTGTATTTGTAACCCATCTGCGTTATAAATGAATCGACGATCGGTTTGTGAAAAGTTCTCGAAAGCGATGAAAAGGATGTGTCGCAGAAGCGAGGAAAACATCATCGTCAATTCGAGTTATGCGTTTCACTCGTGGCAGTTACAAAAAGACTCGTCTAAAAAATGAATTGCCCGTGTACCCGAATCATTTGAGAATGGATTGCTTTTCATTTTGCAAAAAGACTCGTTAATCATCCGCCGCTTGTCTTTAACCATTTTCTTACCTACCTACTTTAAAGATTCGGAGATTTTACCTAGGGGAACTTTATCTAGGAGTCTCACCCAGGGGATTTTTACCTACAACCCACAGTTCGATAAAACGTGGTGGTCACTTATGATCACAGTTGTAAGAACGGTCGGTCACCCTTCAGAATAATGTGTTCCACATAAAGGCACCTTAAGCCTAGCGCACATCGACACTGCGATCGGAGACAACTAGTTGCTACCGACCGATTACCCCGCGCACATCGAAATCTAGTTACAACCGGTCAGTTGCAGCAACTGCATGGCGCGTGTCGATCGTCGAGATCCAGAGCGCGCACATCGACGGATATGACTGCGATTGAGTACAACCATTTGCTCAAAAGTAGAACATGGGCAACTGGCTGGAACTGGAGATAGATCGACGCTTACCAATCGTAAGCTCGCTCACATCGACACATTAAAGCAACTGATCGTATCCAGCCAGTTCCTCTCATGCACCGAAAACTGCCTTGCAACTAGTTGTCTCCAATCGCAGTGTCGATGTGCGCTAGGCTTTAGATCAGCGAAAATATCGAAATATAGCGTATGAAACAAATCAGTATTCAGAAATTTCTAAAAAGCGACAGCTCGATAAATAGAATGTTTTTTTTTCCGTGAGATCGAACCAGGAAAGCACTTTTGCCCGAGTAAATAGTGATGCGCGCGTGGGTCGATTTTGAAATCGACCGGGTGCTCATCGATTCGGCTCGACAAAACACCGATATAGATTTCACTCAATATCAAGCTGTACAATCGTTGGTATAATTAATGAAATATTTCACACAGCGTGTTTTGTTCGAACAGTTCGTGTTCTCCATAAAGACTAAGGTACGCCCGGAGAATGTACGATTATTCAATTATTTCGCAATCGAACGTCCATTGTCAGAGTATGCTGGTTAAAGTTTCATGAGGACATTTTGGTCATTAATTTCTATACAGCATGATAGTCCAGTCATATTAAAGTTGAGGTTAGACAAAATTGCTCAAACTCTAATTTTATGATAAATTGACAGAACGTTCTTACCTCAGTTCATATACGATATCAATATGGTTTGTATTCTTTTGCGACAATGTAACAAAATGCATTTCCATGGCAACAGCATCCTGTTTTCACCATATTTTGGGTATATAGATAATTATGTGGGGGCCAAGTCGTTACAAAAATACAAACATAGGGTCAAAACTTATGTTTTCTAATATGCGCTGTCCATATATGGCATTTAGAAATTGATTCAAGGTCAAGGTCATGTCAAATTTCAAATTCAAATTCAAACCAAGCACAGCAATTCCAATATGTCTTACGCTAATTCTTATTTTAAACGCCTTCTTTACGTACGGAAATACAATATATCAATTACAAATGATCAGGTTAAATATTCATCATCAGATGAAAACATTGTTTCTTAGATTATGAATTGTCGCAGGCGATAAAACCAAAATATTGAAGTGTCACAGGCGATAAAACCAAAATATTGAAGGGTCGCAGGCGATGAAACCGCGACAAAAAAAAAAAATTGTCGCGGGCGATAAAACCAAAATAATGAATTGTTGCAGGCGATAAAACCAAAATAATGAATTGTCGCGGGCGACAAAACCAAAATATTGAATTGTCGCGGGCGATAAAACCAAAATAATGAATTTTCGCGAGCGATAAAACCAGAATAATGAATTGTCGCGGGCGATAAAACCAAAATAATGAATTGTCGCTGGTGATAAAACCAAAATATTGAATTGTCGCAGGCGATAAATCCAAAATATTGACGTGTCGCGGGCGATAAAACCAAAATATTGAAGTGTCGCAGGCGATAAAACCGCGACAAAAAAAAATTGTCGAGGGCGATAAAACCAAAATAATGAATTGTCGCGGGCGATAAAACCAAAATATTGAATTGTCGCAGGCGATAAATCCAAAATATTGACGTGTCGCGGGCGATAAAACCAAAATATTGAATGTCGCAGGCGATAAAACCGCGACAAAAAAAAATTGTCGCAGGCGATAAAACCAAAATAATGAATTGTCGCGTGCGACAAAACCAAAATAATGAACTGTCGCGGGCGATAAAACCAAAATAATGAATTGTCGCGGACGATAAAACCAAAATCATGAATTGTCGCGGGCGACAAAACCAAAATTATTGTTTTGTCGCGTTATTTTAATTTTTTTCGTTTTGTCATAATGTCGCCCTTTGCATATTTGCATATACGTGTTTTATACGCATGGCCCTTATCAGCCACCACACTAAAGCCTTAAGGTCGCGTAAAACTCGATAAACACTTCAAGCGACACAGCGAACGATCTCCTTTCTCCAACAGCCAACGCTTAACCTAGTAGAGGCTACTAGCCTATGTAGGCCTATGTATATGCGTAGGCCTAACATCCGGACAGATTGGTCGTAGGCCTATTGAATAACAACCCACCTAAATATCGTAAATTTTGTTTTGAAGTTCAATCCAATGAGTCCGTTAATAAACGCAACAATTATACTGTGTTTGTTTGTTTGAGTAAAGCTCAGTACCGGTAGGCCTAAAGCCGCGTCAAACTCGATAAACACTTCAAGCGACACAGCGAACGATCCCTTTCCCCCACAGCGAACGCTTACTCCGAATGTCAAGTGTGAGTCCAGCATACGGAAAGGATTGTGTTATATACTTGTATTTAGTAAATACCTTGTGCATTTGACAATGATCGGTATGTACTGTAGGAAATATAGAATATTGATGGTATTGATATAGAGGTTGAAGCCCGCGGCCGAATAAAGTAATATATTTCTTTATTTTGATACCTCGTCGACATAACAGCTTTTCTCCGCTATATCTCTTCGGCGTGTTTAGTTTAGGCCTACGACTCCCCGGTACACTTATGATTTATCTTAGTAAATACACGGTTAATTTGGTAAAGAAAAATAGATATTGCTAAACTAACTGCTTGAAACCCGCAGCCAAATCACTGGTAGTTATAAATTAATTTGTACTCGATTTGATTCTCATGATGAGGAGAAACTCGCAGCTGATCCCCGGAACGACGATGTAGTAACACTCGTCGATTCGTCGATGTTTACGGCTCGACAGTGCTTTCAAAATCTAAAGTAGTAAATTTCCAGTGTATCGGTAATATGATTTGATGAGGAAAATGGGCTATTGTTAAAATCACTGTTTGAAGACCGCGACTGAATGTGAAGTCTGCGGCAATAAATTAGTTCATTTATACTTGAATTGATAATCGAAGTGACAGTCGGCCTGCGGGTTGATTTCGGGATGACGACTCGAAAAACATGTCGCCCCATTGAATGGGGCTAAATTTTCGATGTTTACGGCCCGACAGCGCTTTTGTAACGATGATTCGTGAAAAAACACGCGGGCTATTTGTAGATCTCAGTGAGCTGAACGATATTATATGGATTGTATATGAAACAGCGGTAAGGTAACAAAGCCTATGTTCTTTTGGTAAAAATAGTGTGGAAGAAAATAATAATAATAATAATCACGCGGATATCAATAGGGTTTTCTGTGAAATAACAGAAAACCCTAAAAATAGAATCCAATTTGATTCAACTGTGTTTTGCTTCAAGGAAGGGAAACAGCGCGTGGGACTTGCGTGTCAGAATTCGGTTGGTGAGTGGTCAACTTATTGAAATTGAAATTTATTTTCATTACGATGTTACATTATTGAACGATATAATAAGTATGATTAGACGAAGGGAAATGTAACAGGATAATGGGGCTGTACAGAGAGACTGAAACAGTCTATCTAAGCCGTATCACCAGAAGCATCCACACCACATTCATCACACTCACACATCATGCACACAAGTAATTAACAGGCGAAAAGTAACAAAAAAGTTGCACATATTACACATTAACATAGGTTTGTATAGAATGAAAATTTACAAAGTGTTGAATAATGATTTATTGTAGGTACGCTTAAAGGCAGTTTCGCTTTGAATAGTTTGAATCGATTTAGAGTATTCCATAATAGGGGTTAGTTGATTTATTCAGATTTCTATAACGATATCAGTGTGTGCATGTATGGAAAACGTGACTCGTACTTTCTTTGGGGTAAGAAAAACCATTCGTTGTTTTACGCGATGCAAACCAACGCACATTGAAGTAAATACATCTTGGAAAATTTGAAGCTTGGCCCGTAGAGCATGTAAAAATCTGGTGATTTAGTCCGGAACGTCCGCCGCATTATATAGCTAAGCCGTCCGACCACGTAGTTTTTTTCAAAAGTTATGTACCGATATCTGAATTCATGAGGAGATATTTGCCAGTTGTTTTAATAAAACGTGCTGATTAACATATTCAATTGATCCAATATGTCCATGAACTCATAATGTATATGGTCGGATGCGTATTTCAACAGGAGAGTATTTGGAAAAACTTCCTGGGAAGCTTAAACAAAAATATATCATCATATGAACTTTATTTATCTTTTTTTAACCACAACTGTTTACAAATACATTATATATTTTACATTATGTTTAAACATGTAATAGATAAGGAATGCTTATTGAGATGAGGGAATATGATTAATAATTTGTAGCTATAGCCGAACATATTTGTATTGGAAAAAAAAATATTTTACTGCTTTCTAGAGTCGCCTATTGAGAATAGAAAGCACGTGAAGAAGAATTTCATTGTTTTAAAATCAAAACCCATTTCCGATATAAAAGACTTGATTTCCATTTGCTGCGCTAGCTTCTGAGGTGTATTGAAATCAATAGATGATTTATTCTAGGTAACAATACTAATGACAGTCAATTTTTGAAGTCGAACAAAGTCATCATTCGGGTGATGTCAAAATTGTGAGAGAACTGTTCTTTTGGTTAACTTGTCTTATGTAATTATCCATTTGAATACCTCTACTAACTACCGACGGCACATGAGTATAGTAGTACAGGGACTGTTTAGATAGTTGTAAACGGAGAATTCTTTTTGTACTGGAGCTAAAAGAAATCGTCTCTTTGATTCTAGGAAATATTAACCCTTCGAAAAAAGACCAACGGCATTGTAGGCTCTAGCAATTGTATCACCCAAGCGAACTGTTTTATTACGTTTTCAGAGTTGAATTCTCGTTAGAAATTCGAGAAAGAAGACATTTTCGAGGCTGGATTTGATACGCATGATGCGAGGAAGGAAAAATGATGTTTTTGGCAGAATATTTTCCCCCGCGATATGAAGTACTAGCGGTCTGTTGTGGTTATATAGCTTGAAACGACTAGTGCCGCGTGGTTTGCGCACGCAAAGGTGAGCATACGATTTCTGATATATTTTGATCACGCATCGAGTTCATGCTCACGGCGCCGGTTCCTAATTCGAGACTTAAGTCCGAAATTTGTCTTAACAGCATTTACAATTAAATGTGCATTTCATTCTAAAGTCTTTCGATTGACTATAGAATTAATGTTAACTTAAACTGGTCTGCAGTCTGATTTAACTAAGGAACCGGCCCCTGAAGTCGTGTCTTTTTATTTGAAATGACCACCCATATTAGTCGACATCGCTGCAGATGTCTGAAATATATCTAGTATTTTATTTGATAGCGTGTAATATCTACGCGGATTCTGCGAAATCGAACACACATTTTTACTAGACAAATTTTAGCCCGCTTCATGTATTTTTTATTGCTGGAACCTAAACCGTTACTTAGTGAGATTCGGTGTAGTTTACTATATTATCATCTTTAGTAAAGCCAGCCTATATAAAGGCTTACAATACACACAATATGATGTTGAATAACGAGAGCCTGTCGGTCGTTAGGACGCCCTTTTTAACCAGATAAAAACATATTTGATAATTTAGAAATGTGTAAGAATGAGACATATTTAATGACATGGCAATCATTTAGTCTCCTAATTGAATCAGATTGACGTAATATTCCGACATAAGAACAAGTTCATAATACACGTAACACACGAGTGCCTTGCTGAGGGAGAACTTTTCATTTTAGAACGCAACTATTACCCCGTTTATACCCAGTTAAGTAGTTGATTTGTGCAAATTTCAACAATTTCTATATTGAATGTACTCTTAAACCATGATAATCGCGACGACTCACATATCGATGCTGCAGTTTCACCTGTAGAGCTTTTTTTTGTAAAAATCTGTAATTGCGCAATTAATTTTATATTTGGATGTATTCATAATAGTTTCGTGTTAATTGTCTTTGTGAACGGCGATGGATCAAATCAAACGGTTACCGCTTAGTGAAATCGTCTTGTTCGCGTTAATGATTTTAATAAATAGAGAAAAGGAAATTGATTGGATAGAAGAAAATGTCCAATAAAACACGCAGTAAATCCAACAACATTAAACACAAATTGAGATTTGCTTTTAATTGATGAATTCAAACAACGTTTCGGATATAAACTAATAGCTGTGCGCACTTTATACTGAGGCGTGTTTCGAACTGTGGTATCGAGCACCATTAAATTCGGCTCCCTAGTGGGACAGGTTGGACGTACGTATCTACTGAGCCGGTGTTTCGAACCGAACCAGAAATTCAAAATATCGGATCGATATATCATAACTATCAGGATTAAACCAGTGTCCGGGAGCGCACTTCATGAAAACGACATCAAATATATTCAGTCTTTCAAAATACGCCTTTGTACTTTTATCTAGCTGTTTAGTCTATCTTCAACGATAATGATGAAAGATACATTCAACCCTTTCGTAACGTGGTACGCGGTCACCTGTTACTCGCATTTTTTGTTGAGGATCTACTTGATACCAATGCGCCATCTATCGCAAAACCTTAAGTATTTCCGCTACTATGCACCTACGGTCGTTTCGAAAGATATTTTGCGCATCATTATTAATTGGTATATTTCTCTAATTGCGATGACTACCTTACTGAATAAATCAGCCATAATGTTTTGATGTACGGGAAATTTTACCATCAAATTCTCAGATAATCATCAGGCCCCAGTTCCACAGTTCTGAGTTAAGATTTGACTCTGGGTTAACTCATTGAAAATGAACTAACTTTAAATCAGGGTTAACTCTAACTCACGACTGTGGAACTGGGTCCTGAACACACTGCAGAAAAGAAAAGCAGGCTATGTATAGCAATTGGTTGGATATTCGCATTTTATTATTGATTATTTATGTCACCAAGGAGCCTATATAATAAGCATGTACATATATTTTTGTTACCTGCTATAGTGCCCTGCTGTGGGTAAGGTACCTCTTTAGTAATACTTAGAGTATCTCTTTACCGGCGGTTTGTGTTGAATCACCCGGGGAATTTCTGGCTGAGTACGGTCGGTGGGTATGGTCAGTACTGAAATTGTTTTAACCAGGAGTGCTTCAATTGAGTGTTGAGCGCATAGGAGATACAGCGACCCGAATTGAAAGCTGTAACCCGGGTGTAACGATTAATACTCCATACATCCATTGCAGATATTGACACGTTAATGATATCCAGTAATTGAATAAATGTAACAAATTTATTGCATGCGAAAAAAAAACGGTGAAATGTGAACAACGCAAAAATAAGGGGGAGTCTAGTGTATATAATGATGATTTATCATAGAATATCCCCGACAGAAAATAAAATTGAAAGATCGTTTTGACTGGCGATATATACCAAACACTCTGCGCTATTTCATTTATCTGTTCGATGTTGCCTGCGTTTAGATTTTGCTCGTATGGATTTCATATCGATAGTCAGTATTGTGTAAAGAAGGGGATTGAGGGACGAGTTGATCGGTAAGAAAAGAACTGCCAGCCAAGCCGCCACCTGATTCGGTATTTCTACCCGAAATACCGCGCTAAACTGAACGATAATTAACGGCAGCCAGCAAAATAGATTGCAAAGATTTATCACCAAACTCCTACGTGCTAAAACTAGTTCTGTAGGGTCAATTCTACCCGAACCAGATCTAATTCCAGAAACGAGTCTGTACATTTGTACATACGTTGCCATTATCGTAGTGAGTATGAATGAGTTGGATAATGAAAAAATAGCTAATGAATATTGCCAGGCATTGACTTCAATTGAAATTAAATTCATCGGTAAACAAACTCCGGTTGTACCGTAGAAATTGTTTCCGAAGTAGGGGATAGGTGTTAGAGGTAGCAATGCAATAGCACACAAAATAATCCAAGATGTGCAACAAATAGCGCACACATATCTGGGAGATGTAATTGCACTTCCTGAAAATGGATTAACGATATTTGTGAACCTATGACGTGTCATGATGAGCAAAAATATCAATGAACCTTCACAAGAAATAGAGACCGTGATCCCAGCAAGATGACAAAATGGACTATCCATCCATAATTCCGAATTGAGAAAGTAAATGCCAGAATAAATGTAATCGGCTCAAGCGATCAGAAACAAATATATAGACATTATGAAATCACACACAGCAACATTAATGATGATGATATCTGAAGATGGATTTGAGGAGGAAAATCGAATCGATCGAATGCGAAGTGAAATGACAATTCCGTTAGCGATGGAACTGAATGAAGCAATAACCCAAATGATAGCTCTGAGGACTGTGTTACCCATCAGATCAGAACAGGAGGAAAATTGATCAGCTTCCGGAAGGCACTGGTCAACATTCGGAGCCATGCAGCAAAATTTGTAAGCATCAGACTTTAAGGAGACCAATGATGTCAGATTGTTGAAAACATTTCTGTCGACAGAAATAACTTTGTAGTTGTTGGATAAATCAAGAATTTCAAGTGAAGTTAATCCAGAAAATGCGTAAAGCGAAATATGATGGATTCTGTTATTGCTGATATTCAACGACTGTAATGTAGATAAACCTCGAAATACGTTTCTACCAAGCACCAACAACGAAAGTTCGTGAAGGTCGAGAACTTTAAGTGACTTCAAATCTTGGAAGGTATCGTCCTGTAAATGACGTATTGGATTTTCAGTAATCAATAACTCTTTCAAACTATACATACCGATGAATGTTTTTGCAGATAATGATGTTATGTTGTTGTGTGTAAGATCTAATGTATGTAGATTATGCAGGTTTGAGAACGATTTAGGTAAAATATAAGACAATTCATTGGCGGAGATGTTGAGCATGCGCAAATAGATATGTGAAAGGAATGTCGACATGTCTAAGGTAATTTCGTTATTCGACAAAATTAAAACTCGAGTTGATGCCGAGAAAAGACCGGTAATGTTTGTTAAACCAGTATTTCTACACTCGGTCAGATGACCTTGACACTTACAACCACTCAGACAGGTGACGTTACAGAAAGCCTCGTCATCAGTTGTATTTTTACAATTTACGACACCATCGCAAACTTCAGATTGTGTAATACATCTATTTTCATGGCCGATTTAGCAACACTAATCTGACAGCTAAGCTCTAAAATAGATATTGAAAAATGGGTATCAAAATAATCGACAGAATCTTGCGATTCTGAATTTTGTATTTATATTCAAGTATTATAAGTTTTATAAATCAATATGTTTGTGTTTTTTTTTATTAACTAAAATATTGTCTGAACCTATTGGAGTATTAACATGTTCATGCAAGCTGTTACCTTCCTGGCAGGTATGACCAGTCAAGGGTATCGCAAACAAGCGAACTTGTCATTTCTTGAGATCGACAATCTGTCGTTCTGAGTAATTATTTATAATTTATAACAATGTGTAATTAACAAGTTTGTACCAACAATTAGCAGGTTTGGCATTGGTTACCACCAACAAGGGTGATCCAAACCTTAGTTACCGTGGGCAAAGTCACGGAACAGACCAATCAGGGTTATGGTATTTTTGAGGTATAAATAGTGGACGAAGGGCAGCTGAGGTCACTTTATGATGAACCTCGCTTTAAGGAATAAATCTGTGTATATTTTAATCGTCTGCTCTTCGTCAAATTACAGGTATGTGTAATAAGTTTTATAATATTTTATTAAGTCATATTCTATGGAAATATTGACTAGGCCTAGGATGTACTTTATTTAATAATATTACTTATTAAGTATGGCCGAATACATGGTGTTTTAATATAATAGTTGAAATAATATTAATCAATTATACTAGAGCAATAGTATGTGTTTAAATAGGTTAGATGTTCTTGAGCAGTTATGTTCTATTTTAATTAACTTGGCCGCCATTTTTGGCAAGTAATCAATGAGAATTACGGCCAGAATATGCTCGATATCAGAGAACATTAGTTTCGTATTTAAGTATTATGAAATAAGTCGACAGTATACTAATCATTAAGATAAACACGTTTTATATTTAATCTGTATCATTTATACTCATATATCATCACATATCTATTAATGTCACTTTATGATGAACCTCGCTTTAAGGAATAAATCTGTGTATATTTTAATCGTCTGCTCTTCGTCAAATTACAGGGTCTGGCGTTTGTAGTTGTCTTAGCTAGAACTACCGAAGGTTACTGAGGAATACATCTATCCAAACTTTCTATTATTAAAATGGTGGAGAACCCAGCTTCGAATACCGATGCCACAACCATCTAACTACCGTACGATCGTAACAAGACAACAAACGAACCAAGTTCGGCAAAACGTTGAAGACCCAGTATTGATTCCGCTATACGAGCCGCCGAGAGATATTCGACAAATTGTAGTTCGCGAGGAGGACGAGGAGGTACATCTGGCAGAAATCGACCAGGTGGATAACGGTATAGACATTAACGAAAACCTAGAGGGTAACATGCCTTATAAACTCGACCTTCCGGGTTACGACCACAGTCGGCCTATCAAAAGTTGGCTGAATGACTTTGACCGTTGGGTCCAAGCGACAAATATACCGCTCGAGCAGCAAACCACAGCCCTAATACTGCGTTTATCTGGTTCCTCCAGATCCGCCATAGATACATTGACTCTCGAACAACAGAACGATTTGGAGGAAGTAAAAAAATGCTTGGAAAATAAATTTAAACCTATAAGAGACCCAATGAGAGGTCTAGATAAACAACAAGCAGGCGAGTCCGTACAGGCGTACATGGACCGAGTAGAAAGGGCAGCTAGCCAGTCAGAATTTACGTTGACATGTGCTATCGAACAGGCCATAGATTGCCTTAACGACTCTATTAAACCTTTAGTCGCAACTCATTGCCCTGATACATTTGATAAATTAAGGAAAATTGCAATGAACGCAGAATCAGCAGCAGGGGGTAAAATTACCGCGACTTGTAGTCTCACCACAGCGGTCGACAAACTAACTAGTCATTTGGAAAATGTACAATTGCGACCGGACAATAAGGTGTGTGCATGTCAAGTAAACGCGATAACCGATAGTAAAAGTGACAATGGATTTAATTATGCGAATAGACAGAATTATCAAACACAGCAACAACAACAGTCCTGGTCTCCTCAATTCGTGCCACAGCCACAACAGTTTTGGCCGCAGCAGCAGTTTTGGGCGCCACAACATCAGCCGCAGTTCCAGCAACCGCATTTCCAGCAGCCGCAGTTCCAGCAGCAGCAGCAGCAGCAGCAGCAGCAATTCCATCAGCCGCAGTTCCAGCAGCAGCAGCAGCAGCAACAGTTCCAACAGCCGCAGTTCCAGCAGCAGCAGCAGCAGTTCCAACAGCAGCAGTTCCGGCAACAGCACTACAGGGGACACCAGCGGCATAGAGGGAACAGCAATAGGAGAAATCAATGGTCGCAGCCGAATGGACAAAATAATTCAGGTAAACGCGTTCCATTATGTTATACATGCAATACCCCAGGTCATATATCTCGAAATTGTCCGAACTCAGGTCAGAAATAGGGGTGCGAGCCTGTCCAAGAGAATCCAACTATGGACGGGCACCCGAAGGTTGAAGTTGCGTTCCTGGCGACATTAGAGAAAAATGTTGCCACAGTATTTGTGTCGGGGCACAGAATTAACGCATTGCTTGACACAGGTGCTGGTATTTCTTGTATATCATTGTCATGTCTGAACAAAACTAAATTTGCTAATGAAACGTTGTCAGCGCCTGAGATAAAAGAAGTAGTTGGCGTGAGTGGAAGTAAGTTGTCGGTCCTAGGTACGGTAAACCTGCCCCTAATCTTCCCGGGTATAAAGACGCCAGTCGAGCAAAAATTTCATGTATTTCAACATCTTCATCAACCCCTTTTACTAGGTTTAGATTTCATAACGGAGAAGCAGGTAATAATTGATATACCCAATAAAGTCTTTAGTATGACGAGTGTTGAGGATAAAGTTTTGAGCATGGAGATCCATACTAAGTTTGCACGCACGATTAAACCAATCAAATTGAAAGCTAAATCAGAACTTCAAATTCCTGTGAAAGTTTCTAAAACTCTTGATAAACAAACTGTACTTTTGTCACCAATATAAGAATTGGTGGCTATGAATTATACAGGTGCCCGTTGCTTAGTAACAGTTAATAATGGTAGAGCAGTAATGAGATTATTGAACCCAACTAAATCAGTTATAAAAATTCCAAAAGGGCAATCTATAGCATATATATCGGATGTTGAAGAGTCATCAATTATGTCACTTGACGCAGAAGAAACTGTTTCTGTAAATAATATTAATGATGAAACACCGGATTATGATACTAGCGAAGCTATGAAGTTCCCTCCTACGGGACACACTCCAAAAGTTGAAGATTTACAATTTGACTTATCTAATTCGGATCTAAATAATGAACAAAAAGAATTGTTACTAGCTTTCCTTCATAGGAATCGTGATAGATTTTCTTCCAACTTGAATGAATTAGGGCATACTTCCATATACGAACATACTATTGATACTGGGGATAGTCCCCCGGTTTGCCAGAGGCCATATCGCTGTAATGGGATAATTAGAGAAGAGCAAGATCGTCAGATAGACGAAATGCTCAAAGCCGATGTTATAACTACATCAAACTCACCGTTTAATTCACCTGTTGTGATGGTAAAGAAAAAGTCAGGCGAATATCGCTTCGCGGTGGACTATCGTAAATTAAATGCTATTACTAAATCGGTTTCTTACCCACTACCACGAATTGCCGACGTTGTTGACTCCGTAGCAGAGTCTAAAGCAAAATTATTTACAACTCTCGATATGACCTCCGGTTTCTGGCAAATTAAGTTAGATCCGGCTACTATGCATAAATCTACCTTTGTTACTCAAAATGGCGCCTACATGTTTAAAAGACTACCATTTGGTCTTAAGAATTCACCCATGGCATTCCAAATGACCATGAATGAAGTCCTCCGTGGCTATCATTGGAAATTTTGCTTAGTGTATGTAGACGACATTTTGGTATACAGTAGAGACTTTACAGAACATTTACAGCATTTGCAACTGGTTTTTAACCGTTTACGACAAGCTAATATGACATTGAAGCCGTCCAAATGTCACTTTGCTCAAAGCAGTGCCCCATATTTGGGATATATTTTCACCAAAGATGGTGTAAAAGCAGATCCGTCGAAATGTCAGGCAGTACAAACGTTCCCAGTTCCTAGAAACGTGAAAGAACTGCGCTCATTCTTGGGCTTGTGTAACTTTTATCGCCGTTTCGTCTGGAATTATTCGCATATCGCTACTAAATTGACTCCATTGTTACAGAAAGAATCCAAATTTATTTGGACTGATGAGCATCAGGAAGCATTTCTACAATTGAAAGAGTGCCTATTATCGCCACCCATTTTAGCCTATCCTGATAATGATAAAGAATACTTACTCTGCACTGATGCGTCTGATACAGCGGTAGGTTATATACTGGCTCAGCGCGACGATAATGGTCGCGAGCGCGTTATTTGTTATGGTGGTCGTGCTCTTTCTGCCCAACAACGTCGTTGGGATACTAGGGAAAAAGAAGGTCTAGCTATTGTGCTAGGAGTAGACGCATATAGGGAATATTTGGCCCCTAAAAAGTTTACTATTTATACTGATCACCAGTCCTTGACTTTCTTAGATAATGCTAAGGATATGACCACGAAAGTTGCTAGGTGGGCAACAAAGTTACAAAATTATGAATTTGACATAATACATCGCCAAGGCAAGAAAAATGATAATGCGGATAGCCTATCTAGACGCGAATACCCTACTGTCATTGATACTAGTGAACATGACGACTTCCCGGCGCCTATTGATGTAGTGTCGCCAGGAGTACATGAACTATTCGCAGATCTGTTTCAAAAGGATACAGGTGAATCACCGCCGGCCGGTAACCATACATCGTATGGATGGCGGCAAGCTGAGTTTCAGTACGATACTAAGGGTTGCGAGACTGAAAGTACACGAGACGATATGGAAGCTGAGGTTCCTGTTTGTGTAGTGGATGATTTAGATATCGCTACCACTCAGCGTGCTTGTTCAGATTGCTTGCCTATCATTCAATATTTGGAACATGATATCTTACCCCAGGATCGGAAGTTGGCCATCAAAGTGCAATGGTCGTCTCAATGCTTTCACATGTACAAAGGAGCGCTTTACCGTAGTTATCAGCGTAACCAGTCTCCTAGAGGTCTACCTTCGGTTACTCAGCTAGTAGTACCGATAAGCTTGAGACCAGACGTGCTGTTCGCGTATCATGATTGCAGGGCTGGAGGAGGCCATGTCGGTATCCAGAAAGTATACGATGCTATGAGGCAAAAATATTACTGGAAAAATATGTACCGAGATATTACTCAATATGTTTCTTCATGTATGTTATGTCAGAAAGCTAAAGCTCCTACTCACCAAAAATCACCACCTCTCGCTAACATGCCTATAACCGACACATTTGCTAGATGGCATATGGATTTCCTCGGTCCACTTCCGGAGGGCCAACTGGTGAGAAGCATATCTTATTAGTCGTAGATAGTTTCTCTAGGTGGCCCGAAGCCTTTGCGCTTAAAACTCAGGAAGCTTCAGAAGTAGCCAAAGTTTTGTACGATCAGATATTCGCTCGATACGGTGCACCAGGTGCATTAGTTTCAGATCGAGGTG
This sequence comes from Tubulanus polymorphus, assembly GCF_964204645.1. NCBI lineage: Eukaryota > Metazoa > Nemertea > Palaeonemertea > Tubulaniformes > Tubulanidae > Tubulanus > Tubulanus polymorphus. Next base: position 6,467,739 of record NC_134036.1, read on the forward strand.
CAAACTTTCTATCCAAACTGGTAACAGCAGTTTGTGAGCTGTTCCAAGTCACACGTACTCGTACATCAGCTTACCATCCTCAAACAAATTCTACCTGTGAACGGACCAATAGAACCATCGCTCAGATGTTCCGTACTTACGTCAAAGAAGATCAAACAGATTGGCCCGACGTGTTGTCGAGTGTTCTTATGGGTCTTAGGTCTTCAGCTAGCCAATCGACGGGATTTTCCCCCTTTCAGGTGTTATTTGGCAAAGAAATGAACCTACCTATTGATACCTCATTAATACCCAAGGATAACCTCCCTACCACGGTCACGGACCATATAAATCAATTGAAAGATCGCTTGTCTATTGTTAAGGATATAGCTAAATCCCAAAATGAGACCGCACAATTACGAAACAAAAACTTACATGATAAGAAATCAGCCACACCTACGTTTAAATTACATGATAAAGTATTGCTTAAGAATAATAAAGTGGGGAGAGGTAAATCCAAGAAATTTACTACGAAATATAAAGGGCCATACTATATTTCTCAGTATGGTAAGAATTTCACGTATCAATTGCGCTCTTGCGAAGATGATACACCTTATAAGTCGCCACTTAATGCATCACTGCTGAAACCATATGTTGATAGTGGAAAATTTCCGCATTTGCGAAAAACCGCAGCGGATGGGGATAAGCCACAAACCGATAATACCAATAGTATCCCTGCACCTAGCAGCAACAAAGTTCAGGCCAGGCCCAACACTAATGTCACTGCGAAAGATGGCAAAATGTACAAAATTGACAAAATATTAGGCACGAAATTCAAAAATAATGTAAGAGTATTCAAAGTTCAATGGTCAGACAAAAACTCAACAAACTCATGGGTCAATGAGGACGATGTCACTCAACTCGCAATCGACAAATATTTTGAAACCCACACCAGAAAAGGCACAGGCCGAAAAAGAAAAAGACAATCAGTTTTCAAATCGCGGCGCTAGGTGTCATTCGAGCATCTTTGTTGCAACATTGCAATCGCCTCATTTCAACTCCGCTTGGGAGCAATTTAGATCAGAACTTAATTTTATGTTGAAAGTTTCTGTGCTATGGGTCACCGGCCGGGACCTCTTTTACTTATCAATACTAAATTTTGGCCTCTCTTCTTCTTTTCTCCTGTAGGCGAATCTTCTCAAGTTGGGCACTGCCTCATAATAGTTGCTTTGTTAACGGTGTTTTCATTAATACCCGCAGCCGCCGCTTTGAATCAGCCCATCAATTATGGTGTAACTTTCGGAAAAGTGGGCACAGTAAGTCAGTCCAACGAATATTGGCTACATACATTCTGTATTGTATTGCCTCGAGAAATGAACATGGCCCAATTCGGCGATTGCCACGACCAGAGTCCTATATGCGTATTGCGACACAAAACAGCTATTCACCTAAACGAGTTACAAACGCGACTAAATACTCATGTCCGCTACGTTAACCAGTATGTTCACGATTTAATTCCGGAACACGTCAGCTTAAATAAATCTAGAAGTCGCCGCGGAGCCCCTTTAGGCTTCATTGGCAGTCTTTCAAAAACTCTATTTGGTACCGCGACAATGGATGACGTGGAACTTTTAGCCTCGCATATCAATGCTTTGCAGCAACGTTCGTCAGAATTAGCTACTGCTTTAACGCAGCATGGCGATCATTTGTCCTCATATACGAGGAACATGCTTAAAAGAACTGATAAGGCGTTCAAGGGTATAAAGGCGAACCATAGAGCGATATCGGATTTATATACGCAATTTCAAGCAACCACCAATGATATTATAGCAGCTTCAGCTAGCATTGACAAAATTTACGCGACTTACGCGGAAACTAGCTTAGAAGCAGAACTGCACTTATCTGAGTTTAAAGCGTCGGTAGCTCAATTATTACGTGGGAAATTATCACCAAGTCTCATTCCTATCCAGGTCCTACAAGACGCCATGAACCAGATAAGCGCAGTTCTTATTACGAAACATCATAATTTCAAATTAGTCAAAGTAGCACCCACATTTTATTATGACCATGGAAGGCTTTTGATGTCTAGGAAAGGACCAGAAATATTTGTTTCGGTTAAGTTTTTAATTACGCCCTTAGCGGCTCCACTTCATATGTTTCGGGTGAATTCATTCCCTATGCCTGTCCATGACACTTCGAAGCACTCGACCACAATTGGGAATTTACCAACGTATCTAATTGTATCAGCGGATGCTCAGTATTATTCAGCTTTTACAGTATCTGACGTGGCCGAATGTCGGCATTATTATAAGCATTGGCTTTGCCCATTTAATCAAGCCTTGTCGACGGCATCTAGTAAATCTTGTATACTTGCTTTATACTTAGGAGATAAAGATAATATTATAAAGTTTTGCGATTTTAGAGTCAATCTGGATTCAGTACGTTCGAAAATTGTCGAATTGGAACCATCCACTTTAGTTTTGTATAACGTACCAAGAATTGCTTTGAAATGTTGCCTTTCGGAAAAGTACGTCGAGGGTTGTTCCTTTTGTATTAAACACATTCCTTGTTCCTGTCAAGTCAGCGCACCCGGTTTAAAATTAAGTCCGCGTTTAAATTCATGTAGTCAGGGTAAGAATATTACGACAATTCACCCAGTAAATCTGGCCGTTATACAGTCATTTTTTGATATATCTACGCATGAAGCTATTTCTAGTGGGTTAGTCTTAGAAAGACCAGTTAAAGTGATACCACCTTCGTTTGATATCTATAATCATTCCATGAACAGTCTTATTGCGGATGACGAGAAGCATAGTTTAAGTTTGAAGCGCGTAACTTCTGCAATTAAAAATGATAGTCGTATATTTAGAACTCTTTCTGAATCTGTAATGGCAGGAGAAGTAGCCATTAACGAGTCATGGCCCAGCAACAGGGACTTAGTTTCGTTACTGGCCCTTATTTTAGCGAGTACCTTGTTAGCTTTAATAATTATTCAACAGTACCGTATCACTAAGTTAGCGGGTCTAGTTGCAATTTTACAAAATATTCACTCTGCTTCAGCAGCTACTATACCACCGGAATTTCGTTACGTGGGTCCTACCTTGGCAACCAAGACTGGGCCACTCGGATGGGAACCTCTTATTAGCTACATAACGTCATCTCTTGTCGTAACCTTTACGTTATTAGGCATTTGCACCTTAATCTATTTATTGTATCGACGCTTCCGCTTTACTCCTCATTCTACTTTAGTCATTGAGCTCTCTGATTCTGTTAGTTGCGTGCAAATTCCCTTAATGAATTTTCAATTGTGCCCAGTGCATTTGTTGGTTTCGATACCTAGTAAAGTTGATGATGTAGATGTTGAAGGTCACTGCTTTCCCAAATTGATAGGAAAATGGGACAATTTTAGAGTAACCAATAGGTTAAGTCAACAATCTTGGCTAGTACCGACTTCTGTTAACTTATCGCTGGCACAAGCAAGGGCAGCACGATGTGCATTAAACTGTCCCTTGTCATTTACCATACATTTTGCTTTAGTTCACCATGATCGATTTTATATTTTGGAGAGCCCAGCTATAGCGCCAGGTCCGCGTGTTACTTCCAATCATGGACAACTACTCCCTATTACCAACGAATAATTCGTTGTTTTCCTTTTTATATGCTACGATTTTGTACATTATGAATATTATGTAACTTTAAGATATCGTACATTAAAAAAGTACGTTTTAAATGTATGTAACTTTTGCATGTTTACGAATGTTGTGTAACTATAAGCTATCACGGAACATTATACATGTATGTAACTATATTTCTTTATATTTGATTGTATCACCAACTATATTTGTGTAGGTAATTACGTTTTGCTGGTATTATTTTATATCTCTTACCCATAAGGTAGGGTTTCATTTTGCTTTTGAGGACAAAAGCCAACCATAGTGTGTGAGGATTTAGCAACACTAATCTGACAGCTAAGCTCTAAAATAGATATTGAAAAATGGGTATCAAAATAATCGACAGAATCTTGCGATTCTGAATTTTGTATTTATATTCAAGTATTATAAGTTTTATAAATCAATATGTTTGTGTTTTTTTTTATTAACTAAAATATTGTCTGAACCTATTGGAGTATTAACATGTTCATGCAAGCTGTTACCTTCCTGGCAGGTATGACCAGTCAAGGGTATCGCAAACAAGCGAACTTGTCATTTCTTGAGATCGACAATCTGTCGTTCTGAGTAATTATTTATAATTTATAACAATGTGTAATTAACAAGTTTGTACCAACAATTAGCAGGTTTGGCATTGGTTACCACCAACAAGGGTGATCCAAACCTTAGTTACCGTGGGCAAAGTCACGGAACAGACCAATCAGGGTTATGGTATTTTTGAGGTATAAATAGTGGACGAAGGGCAGCTGAGGTCACTTTATGATGAACCTCGCTTTAAGGAATAAATCTGTGTATATTTTAATCGTCTGCTCTTCGTCAAATTACAGGTATGTGTAATAAGTTTTATAATATTTTATTAAGTCATATTCTATGGAAATATTGACTAGGCCTAGGATGTACTTTATTTAATAATATTACTTATTAAGTATGGCCGAATACATGGTGTTTTAATATAATAGTTGAAATAATATTAATCAATTATACTAGAGCAATAGTATGTGTTTAAATAGGTTAGATGTTCTTGAGCAGTTATGTTCTATTTTAATTAACTTGGCCGCCATTTTTGGCAAGTAATCAATGAGAATTACGGCCAGAATATGCTCGATATCAGAGAACATTAGTTTCGTATTTAAGTATTATGAAATAAGTCGACAGTATACTAATCATTAAGATAAACACGTTTTATATTTAATCTGTATCATTTATACTCATATATCATCACATATCTATTAATGTCACTTTATGATGAACCTCGCTTTAAGGAATAAATCTGTGTATATTTTAATCGTCTGCTCTTCGTCAAATTACAGGGTCTGGCGTTTGTAGTTGTCTTAGCTAGAACTACCGAAGGTTACTGAGGAATACATCTATCCAAACTTTCTATTTTTAAACCACATTTAAACATTCCTGGACATGAAAATGTCTCGCAGTTTTGCTCATCTTCTGAATTAGGACAATCCGATTGACCATCGCACACCTGACTGATCGATATACAGTACGATGCTGGACATTTTACAGTACCAGCTGGACATTCAAATTCTTCACATCTCAATACGTGCTCATGATTTCTACAAACTGGGTAACCATTCGTCATTTTTTCTAGAATACATCTGTGACGTCTTGAATAACAATGAGGAGAATTAAAAGAACATCTTTGTTCATCTAATTCCGTACAGAGATTTGTAAAGTTAGTCGTACAGTGGTTTTCGTCATTACAATGGATCGTAGGATTCACTGTAACATTAGTAGTTGTTACTAGTTCATCTTCTTCGAGGCGTCCACTACAATCCGCAACACCATCCTGATACAACTGAGAACTGATACAATCTCCACTCTTACACAGGAATCCCTGGCACAGTTGATCGGTGCATCCTATTTCGTCGGAGCCGTCTTCACAATCAGTGACGCCATTGCATCTGTCAGAACTGCTGATACATTGACCACTTTGGCAGCGAAATTGTTCTGATAAACACGGGGTATAAAAACACGAGTTCTCATCAGAGCCATCCACACAATCCTGTATGAAATCACAGAAACCACTTATTGATATGACCTGACCATCATTGCATTCAAACTGACTATGTAAATTAATATTCGTACAATTAAGTTCATCTTCACCGTTCTTACAGTCGTGTCTGGTATCACACACGCGATGGTCGCTGATACATCTTTGATCGTTACATTTGAACTGCCACGATCTACAACCGCTTATAGAAGCTAACTCCTCATCAGTTACATTGCATGAACACAAAACAGAATGCGCTGTATCCGTCGCATTATCAAACTGTTTCATCGTCCATTTAACTGATTGAATATAAGTTATTTCATCTCTAGTGATTATTGGGTTTATAACTTGCAGTTTGTCATTAGAAGTCACCATTAGTATTGAGCTATATTGATATTTAAAGTGAAATGTTCTTATCAAGTTCATCGTGTCGTTTTCGGTGTAACCGGTTATCACAGCGCCTATTTCACCTCGTATGCCACGACACATCTCTGTTGCAGTTTCCATATCTAAACCTCGATGTCTGTTCCAATCCGTCAGTATTTGATAGCATTTTCTATCCATGCTTACCCATCCAGCCGTGCAGAAAGGTTTGTCCAGTATCGAGAATGTGTCGTTGTTTGTTGAATTTATCGTTTTCAGTGTTTTATTTTTGGAATAATTTCTTTCCGTTTCGCAAATGAAACTCGTGTGAGTCTCTTCGATTCCGCAGGGAAATCGAACCCAGTTCGCTGATCCTCGTGGATTATTCAGTATCATCGCTGTACACGGCATATTAATGTCATTTATCGGTTTTTTTCTAATAGGAGATATCAATCCTTGAATAACTTCTGGTATCGTGTCGTTATTTGTAGGTTTATACCACTCTGTGTAGCTCAATGGTTTCCCGTCAGACCACGTGTAATAACTAGATCTTGCCTGGAAATTTAAGTGGCAAATATATCATTACATGTACATCATAAATATCATTTCCTGTAATCTGTTGCCATTCGTAGGTTTTAACGAACTCATCTTAAAATCTACCTGCAGTTTTAATCCAATCATCATTACGAGCGCTTTCTGTGAATAGGCATTTAGAAGAAGTTCGATAGCGAATAATGTTTTAATGCTAATCATTTCCTGTTCTGAGTTGATACTGAGTAGATGTCCCGCGTACTTCTGTCTACAGTACAATTCAGCATTCTCCCAATTCAGACGTTCATCTCTGATGTATTTAACGCATGAAATTCCCGAATCTAGGAATCCTGATTTACAGACATTTTCAAACTGTTTTATCGGTAACGACTGTTCTAATATGTATTGTATTTGAAATACTGACCTTTTACCTCAATTTGCAAATCCGCATAAGTAAGACTTTAAAATACAAGACCCGGTATCGCGTTATTGTCACATATTTTACTTTGGTGCTCCTGCGATTGGCCGGGGCCTGCGGTGATGAAACGTTTGATAACTATAGGGTCAAAGCTATCCCCTTCTCTTTTCGCACACGGTATCTTTGCGATAGATTTTATTATGCATCTAAAGTATAACATTTTATATCTCCTTCGAATACGTATTTCATATGATAATAGTTCATTGGTTGTATCCGCCAATCCTGGGTAGTTTGGTGACTGAATAATTCCACACGTTACCACGACGTTACTTTGTCGTTCCCTTATTTTCAACAACCGTTGACAATTACTCCGTAGTTCAACTAGTAACGGATATGTAATGAATGCTCGATCATTAGATACACGGACAGTGTTTAACATAAGACCGCTATTAAGGAACTGACTATTCAACCGCGTGTGACAGTATCTGTATGGATAGTGATCCTGAAAACATCGGTCAACTTGATATTCATGCTCCGATAATATGTTAATGTATCTTAGAGGAAGGCGTCGGTTTTCGGGTGTAATCACGAGACAGCGTGACGTCATATTGATTTTACGTTCTCCTTCTTTTAAAACATACCCGTCACAGTCGGTAGGACGAAATCTGAGGTGTGAATGCACATTGACATTCAACTTATCGTCCCAGTTATAAGCGATACTACGGTAACCGATCCACCTGATGTAATCAGACTAACGACTGATCGACTAAAATCATTACCGGGACAATACGGACCGTATCGTCTAGCCGTGAAATTACCACCGTCGAATATGTAAAATCCAGCTCGCTCGCAGTTCTCTGATAAAACTGTTAGTTCCATATTCTCTTCATAGATCTCAGTTTTCCATTTAAACTCGTATCTAGTGACGCGATATCCAATTGAGTTCTTCCATGCAGTTGGGAACAGTGATGTTGATCCAATGGACCATATTTTGTTTACAAATTCCTGACATGAATAAATCAATATGAAACTTTTATTTGTTGATTATCATATTTAGAAACAAATTAACCTCACATGTGTACTCACCCGAATATTCTCAACGTATAAATCTTTAATCGAAAAAGATTTGATTTTGTAATTTATTTCAAACCTCACATCGTCGTTAAGTGTTTCTTTCAAAACGCACAGTACGACGAGGAATCCGTCAGATTTAACACTCAGTGATTGCAGGTAGTTGTAACCGAGTAAAATATCAGTTCCTACAACGCGTAACCCTTCTAGTTTATATACACCGATGACGTCAGCGGATGCGATGAGATTATGTGTCCAGTTGAAAACGACGTACTGTAACACCTGCACTGTGATAGACCAGCAGTGTAAGTGTTTTGATCGAGTTATTACGTGTAAACTGTTGTCATCGGGAATGAGCACTCCCGACTCATCATTAGAGATCTGAATCAACGGATTAGATACGTTCCAATCAGATATTTTATAAAGTTGAACGACAAGCTGTGATTTGATTAGAATTTTATAGGATACTAAAGTAGCTCTGTTCGTTTTAGTATAAAATGAGGATGGTGGATGTCCGGATTGTTGGCGTATAAGACCTATCGGTTCACTGCTGGAGTTCCATTCGTCGTGAATTTTAAATGGTGTCTTGACGTAATACAGTGATTTGAGATTGATGAGGGTTAGATTCATTCCTAAACCGTCTGGCATTCCTATCCATTCAAGAAACATTGTACAAAAACGAATGAATAAATTGAATTTGTATCCCATTGGTGTTTTTAATTCATTCACGTTGAGAAATGAGTTTCCACAGTTGCCGCTGATTCTCAATCGGCTTCGTCCATAACGATACATGATATAAACCCGACTTCCTCGCGCACCATCGATGCGGCTCCTAAACATCAACGGAATCGAATCTTTGCGGCGGATTTCATGTTTTCCTTTACTGCAGAATCTGATAGCAGCCTCATAGACGAGAAGGTAGTTATCACTACAGAATATTGACAGCTCGATGTCGTAGTAAAATTGGACGAGAAAAGTTCCCGGTAAAGAGCTGTTGATGAACCAACGACATTCAACACCGCGCGTTAACGTAGGGTAGTTCGGCGAAACGATGAAACCGGACGTAGAATCTAGCGGGTACCACGTGTTGTTACAAGACGAACTTACCGTCACAGACGATTCCTCGATAGAGTCGGCTCGATCAGCGCGCGCGATGCGAACTTGACAGACGATCAGCGACGAAATAAACAGCGCTCTCAGTCGCTGCTCCATACCGAACAACATCTCTGCGACAGAATGAACGAAATTCGTCCTTAGTGACACCGAATCTGTCATTGGTCGGATCACGATCCGATTTCATCCAATCAGAAAATTCGCTCCGCCGAGTCGAAAATGCTTCTAGTATTTTCATTAAAAATACGTACGTTGTAAATTCAACTCAAGAAAAGATAATAAAGCAATATGATATAGAAAATTCACGAGATTTTAGTTATGCCAGTTTTAGTTAGTTCACTGACTGCTATATGTTATAAGTCCGTATAATTCATTAATTAAACCTCGAACACTTTAACAAGTCGAGTTTCATCCGCGCAGAAATATTCCGATCGAAATTTCCGATGCAATAGATATGTTTGCAACGAATGTATAGACAATTTCTTTTTATCTTTTTCTTCGACATATGGATCGTCAACGTCATATACCCTGTGAAAAATAAAACCGATATTACATTGAAGATAAGATTGAAGTGTTTTGGAAAAAAATGAATTCTAATCAATTATGTATACCGCGTAGAAAGCAAAGTGATATATAGCGTATACGTCGGTCTAGAATAGAATTTACTATCATATGATTTTTATCAATTTCGAAATTATAAGTTTTCGTGTATCTTCGTGCATTTATAATTCGAACATGTTATATCTTCCTAGATCATTCTTGATAAAGACTGGATACATGATACTTTTGACTCGAGTGAACATCGCCTTGATAGTGTTTATTACTGTTTTTACCACAATATGACAACTGTTTCCGAGAATTTTGTAAAGGAGTCGGAGTTTGATTTTCCACTTAATGTCTGGATCCTCGTTGTGACTAGGAATCCCCATATCCGATGTTTGAAAACCGAGATAGTATAATTCTAGTTTGTTCTAAATTGTCAGCTAGTTCAGATAAACTACTGTTTCAACGGGAATCTGACTTTTGTCGTAAACTCAATCGAGGACTTCGACCTATAAGTCACAGATAACCGACAGAATTCGCGACGCGTTTATATCATTCACACCGGGAATCAAGCTAGTTCCCAACTGACAAGCGAGAAACTTTTACCATAATTAAATAACAGTAAAATTGCAAGAAATGGATAGATACATCTGTTTATGATATATCCATTCATTTCTTGAAATGAACTCGAAAAGAAGAGTCAAAATCGCATGAAACGCGTGCGATTAGAAATCATTTGACCGCCATGAAGATTTTGATATAGTTGCGTTTTTACTACCACTTAACTATTTGGATCCAGTTCCACGGTCATGAGTTAGAGTTAACTCCGAGTCAAAATCAGTTTATTCTCAATGAGTTAAAACTCTGAGTTGAATCTTAACCCACAACCGTGGAACTGACTCATGGACGCTCTTCCGAAATTATATTATTATAATTGCCCGGTGAAATTTTACGTTACTACAGTTATACTTAAAGTAACTTAAAAAACGTCGAAACCGCTGTTGATTTGTTTTAATGCGATTAATATTTAGAATATGAAACGTAAATAAAACTCAATATCATTGAACACAGATTTCTAATATAATCCCCATCGAGTCCCGCAGAGTCTTTTACTGGAGATTTGGATTTGAAAATCTAACGCATACAATATTGTGTATGCGTGTAGCGAATTAATTTGCACAGTGTCGCGTATTGTCAGCTTAAACTTTTAGGTTCAAGTTTTTTGCTCTGTTATTACCTTAGAAATTAAATTTTTTTTCGGCCATTGTTGCGCTTTTTGAAAACTCATTTTTGAAGCCATAAAGTTCAAAAACTATCGGTCCTATAGCTTAGCAGCGAAAAAAAAGTTTGTAGACAATATTATGACCTTTCATATGATACCAGGTTTGAGTATTTTAGTTAGATAGCATAGGTCAGTATTTGTCGGATTCATCAGAGTCGGGGCCAGGACTTGGCCTTGAGAAGGGTTTGATTTTCGTCGTCTATATCATAAATATCATCTGAACTGTTCCATAAAGTCACTGGATTCACTGTCTAAATCATCGTCTCCAAACTCATCATAAGCAAAGATTTATAATGAAACTTGATCTGTATTCATGATTTTACCATATTTATTTCGAAAAAATGACAAATTTTGACTCAAAATTGCTCAAAAACAATGAATTGCAACCATCAAAAATTCTTACGGCGAATAATCGACAGAAAGGCCATCTACCGACTAATAATGTGCTATGATGAAAACCTGTAGGTGAAATGACGATTATTTACACTTTTACAGCGCACGCCGGGCATGAACGTAAAGCCAATGTTTTTACCGTCTCGACCTAGGGTCGAGCATGAACCTAAAAGCGTTAATCCCGTTTGTAGATTTCATCCGATTGGAATTTATTCAAACAGGTTTTCGATCTTAAAATAGGGATTGTCCCCATTATTTATTTATTTGGCTGGTAAATTTTGTTTGATTTTTCGATTGAGTGTCCCTTACAGACCCACCACACCTGCCGGGAGCGAAACAGGGGGTTTGATTTTGAAATCGGAAATCGAAGTACAGATATAGATGTGTGATCGGCGGTCGAGTAAACAGAATATTTTAAAATCGAAGTACATAATTGGAAATTCGGTTCCGGTTCATCCAAACAATCTTCCATTCAGTCTGAACCGGCAAGCGACTGATTGGGATGAATTTTTCTGGCTGCCTAATTTAATACAATGAGATTCTGGAAATAGCTATATTACAAGATCATTTTGTCCATTTTTATATTTTTTTGGTCGTTTTCTACGTGTAAATAGTCCGATAGTTTAGTGTGGTTTTAATGTTTGTGGTCTGAAAAATCTACGAAATATCGACTCCGAATTGCCAAAATTCTAAAACGACGGAATAACCGGTACATTGAAAATATTTCGTCCAAAATTAGATACCTTTGTTCGAATGGACGTATCTCCGTAATATTTGATGTCTTTCGGACAATCTTTTGCCTAGAATTGCGATTCAAAAATAGAAAACAAGAAAAAAAATCAAGATTTAACATCTGAACATTGCGTTAGATTGAAACTATTTCGGTTATGAGGAAAGCTCGCTAAAATCCATTCGTATTTGAAATACCTTGCAATATCAGCGTATTCTAGAATCGACTGTAACCGAGAGAGATGCTGAATAGATTTCACAGCAATGCGCGTATATTGTTAAATGCCTCGAGGCAGTTACTTCAAAAACGGTCTAAACTTTCTGTGCACGACAGCGGTTTTCGGTATATCAGTATTCGTATACATCGAATATATACACGCCGATTTCGTGTCCTGTGGTCCTTTCAAAAATAAGCGTTCAGTTAATATATGCACGTCACAACAACGTTAAACCTTAAAAAGTCTATTTCTTTTAACTTAAGACAACTTGAATTAGCAGATTGCAAAATGTAGTAATCTAAAATTTGAATGACATCTAAATGTGGTATGATGTGCTTTTTACCGTGTTCAATTATCTTTATCAGTTTTTAAGTAATTGCGAGTGAAACTTTCAAAACACGTTTTCTCGTGTCTCCTGCGTGTACCATATCAGGAAATTTCGTAATTAAACCGGTCCTTACTTTGATGAATATCAAATGAATATTGAATGGATATTGCCAGGCTTTGACATCGATTGAAATCAAATTGATAGTTAATAAACAAACTCCGGTTTTGCCGTAGAAAATGTTTCCAAAGTAAGAGATACTAGGTGAAAGAGAAATGCAACGACACACAAAACAATCCGACATGTGCGACAAATGATACCAGCATATCTCGGGGATGTGGTTGGGCTATCAGAGAATGGGTTTACGACATTTGAGAATCTATGACGTAATGATGAAAAAGCGAGCGTTATTGTCGTTCCATTTGCTAAACTAATTTACGAACTGACTGTCACGTGCTACACAGTTCAGTCCTCGGTAACTTGAAACTCATTCGCAAGTTTCTTTCATAAATCTCATTCCAACTTCTACATCTATGAAGCAGTATCTGAACATTGATTCGTACACCCATTCAGGTAACAAAAAGTGACAAACCGAACGTGAAACCGAATAATTTTAGGAAATAAACTATTTCTACAGATTTACTGCGGGTTTTTATTCGTGAACTGTAGTGAGATTTATATCAGTTCACTACAGTCAGTTTTTGACGATGTTCGTATCATTTGGCAACGTGTTATTCGCAAATAGTCTAGTCTTCATATTTCGAATGAAACGATACTTATCGGATTACTCGCGATGGTTTTGGAAATATGCGATTACGAAACTGTACCGCAGTCAGGTTACTGTCTGGCCAGGCTCGAATTTAATTTGTATTTGTAACCCATCTGCGTTATAAATGAATCGACGATCGGTTTGTGAAAAGTTCTCGAAAGCGATGAAAAGGATGTGTCGCAGAAGCGAGGAAAACATCATCGTCAATTCGAGTTATGCGTTTCACTCGTGGCAGTTACAAAAAGACGCGTCTAAAAAATGACCTGCCCGTGTACCCGAATCATTTGAGAATGGATTGCTTTTCATTTTGCAAAAAGACTCGTTAATCATCCACCGCTTGTCTTTAACCATTTTCTTACCTACCTACTTTAAAGATTCGGAGATTTTACCTAGGGGAACTTTATCTAGGAGTCTCACCCAGGGGAAATTTACCTACAACCCACAGTTCGATAAAACGTGGTGGTCACTTATGATCACAGTTGTAAGAACGGTCGGTCACCCGTCAGAATAATGTGTTCCACATAAAGGCACCTTAAGCCTAGCGCACATCGACACTGCGATTGGATACAACTAGTTGCTACCGACCGATTACCCCGCGCACATCGAAATCTAGTTACAACCGGTCAGTTGCAGCAACTGCATGGCGCGTGTCGATCGTCGAGATCCAGAGCGCGCACATCGATGGATATGACTGCGATTGAGTACAACCAGTTGCTCAAAAGTGGAACATGGGCAACTGGCTGGAACTGGAGATAGATCGACGCTTACCAATCGTAAGCTCGCTCACATCGACACATTCAAGCAACTGATCGTATCCAGCCAGTTCCTCTCATGCGCCGAAAACTGCCTTGCAACTAGTTGTCTCCAATCGCAGTGTCGATGTGGGCTAGGCTTTAGATCAGCGAAACTGTTGAAATATAGCGTATGAAAAATCAATATTCAGAAATTTCTAAAAAGCGACAGCTCGATAAATATAATGTTTTTTTTCCGTGAGATCGAACCAGGAAAACACTTTTGCCCGAGTAAATAGTGATGCGCGCGTGGGTCGATTTTGGAATGCCGGGTGCTCATCGATTCGGCTCGACAAAACACCGATATAGATTTCACTCAATATCAAGCTGTACAATCGTTGGTATAATTTTTGAAATATTTCACACAGCGTGTTTTGTTCGAACAGTTCGTGTTCTCCATAAAGACTAAGGTACGCCCGGAGATGTACAATTATTCAATTATTTCGCAATCGAACGTCCATTGTCAACGTATGCTGAATTAAAGTTTCATGAGGACATTTTGTTCATTAATTTCTATGCAGCATGATAGTCCAGTCATAATAAAGTTGAGGTTAGACAAAATTGATCAAACTCGAATTTTATGATAAATTGACAGAACGTTCTTACCTCAGTTCATATACGATCTATATGGTTTGCATTCTTTTGCAACAATGTAAAAAATCCATTTCCATGGCAACAGCATCCTGTTTTCACCATATTTTGGGTATATAGAATAATATAATTATGTGGGGCCAAGTCATGACAAAATACAAACTTAGGGTCAAAACTTATGTTTTCTAATATGCGCTGTCCATATATGGCATTTAGAAATTGATTCAAGGTCAAGGTCATGACTAATTTCAAAGTCAAATTCAAACCAAGCACAGCAATTTCAATATGTCTTACGCTAATTTTTATTTTAAACGTCTTCTTTACGTACGAAAATACAATGTATCAATTACAAATGATCAGGTTAAATATTCATCATCAGATGAAAACATTCTTTCTTAGATTATGTTGCTAAGCACCCTGTAATGCGAGGTTTCCAAGAAACCGAAAAACCCAGTTTTTTCATCATCTTAAAGCGAAGCTGCGTGTCAGGCGTTTACATTCATATTATGTGAAAGCAGTCACCCTTTTTTACAACTGCATTCAACGACGATGCAGACGATATGTCTGTAGCCATAGCGACACAACAATGGGCAGGTTGGTGAGTTTCCATGACAACGAGTAAAGCAGGTTCCGCGACGGGCTATTCGAGACAAGTTCACGAAATGTATGGAGGTAGAGCGAGAATATTAAGCGGGAAGAGCGAGCGGTGTGGGCGAGTGGTTTCGTTCCCACGAAGAGATCTTTTCCGTAAACAAATATCAATTTTTCGCCGGGGCTCCGTTAAATCTGCTACTGGTTTTCGGAAATTTCGAACCACACTTCTTTCAGTTTTTTGTCTGGGCCCAATTCCACAATTTATGTAAAAAGCCACATAACTGTCATCATTTGCTCCCTAAATCACTCATCGTCCCTAAAATGCTCAACCACTCTGCATATGGACATATTCAACAATCGGATTCTAAAGATTTCATGTTTTCTTCTAGGACTGTCGTGTATACGTCATCGTGAATCCTGCACGTGCAGGTGTTCAAGTGTAATTTATGTGGATTGATATCAGTTCTACATCAAGTTCCATTAACCGGACTATTAGTGAACTAACCGGACTACACGTGAACTAACTGGACTAGTGGACTAGTCGAACTATGCGATCTTGCGGGACTAATAGTAAACTGACCAAACTTAGTTAATTGATACTCGCAAAAATGGTCAGCGGTGGACTCTTTGAAGGTTGGGAACTCAGTGTGTGTATTTGTGGAATTTGGTGAATCATTAACTGCTAGACAAGACATGACACGTGTGAGTAGAATTTCTGTTGCTCTTTAAAAATCAATCATGAGGAAGCAGTTATCTATTTAAACCTAGTGTTTGCTGAATTTCAAAAGAATTGTAAATTGAGTTATTTACAGCAGCCCGTAATTGTGTTGCGGCAATTGTAATGCGGGGATTTAGTAAGAGCACCATTTCTATGTAAAATAGAGGATTTGGCAACATTAGGTTAGCAATCGTATCTGATCCAAATCGTTTCGATCAAAATTTGTGACGAAAACCAGCAAATTGTTAATGCATATAAATCACGATATCATTCTAAACCTAATGTTGATATCATGTAATGTACGAAAACCTTAATTAGTAGATTGGAAAATGTCTTAGAAGATGGTGACGCTTTGTTCCTTGCGTGGAAATCTTAAATGGTTATTAGGCAGCAACGATTGTCTTCTTGGAATGATAATTTAAAGATAGCTTTTCGATTATAATCGATTATCCATGTTGTATTGAGAGAGATATAGTTCCATTTCTAGCAGGGAAAACCTTATTCCTCGGTCTTGTCTGTCTCCATTCGAGGACCGGTCGCTCAAGATTTGGTAACAGTCAGCCAGTGAATAGTTGACGTAGTGACAGTTAAAAGTTCCTCATTACTTTGCTATTCATCCGCCGCTTATCTTTAACCATTTCTTTTATCTACTTTGAAGATTTTGGGATTTTTTTTACCTCGGGGATTTTTACCCTGGGGATTTTTAACTTTACCCACAGACCAGGCTGGGCAAATATTAAGTCACTGTAGTCTATGACCCGGTGACGGTCAATATGACGCGATTATAATTGCGACTGTGCCTGATGTCTGTACGGTCTACGGTTTTTATTCGCCAGTCAGGGCCGCACCCAGTGGTCGACAGGAATACGCTCAGGGTCACTTTATGACCGCAGATGTAAGAACATAAGAACGGTTGGTCACTCGTCAGAATGATGTATTTCATATACAGGCACCGTAGATCAGCGAAAATATTGAAATATAGCGTATGAAAGATCAATATGCACAAATTCTAAAAAGCGACAGCTCAATAAATATAACGACTGTCCAGAGACCAAAACTAGAAAAACACTTGGCGCGAGTAAAAAGTGATGCGCGCGTGGGTCGATTTTGAAATGCCGGGTGCGCATCGATTCGGCTCGATAAAACGCCGATATAGATTTCACTCAATATCAAGCTGTGCAATCATTGGTATAATTTATCAACTATTTCGCACAGCGCGTTTTATTCTTTCGCTGACAGTTCCTGCATTCTAGGCGACGAGATATTTTCATTTCGAAAGTTGAACAGGTTAGAAGAAGGTAAGCCCGGAGATGAAATATTATTCGATTATTTCCTAATCAAACGTTCGTTGTCGATGTATGCAGAATCGAAGTATCGTGAGAAAATTTTGGTTATGGATTTTGTGCGGCTAAAGTATAATACGTTCCGTGAAGGGCTTTCAAAGACGAGACCACGAAATGTATATAGTTAGAGAGGGAAGAGCGAGTGGTGTGGGCGAGTGGTTTCGTTCCGACGAAGAGATCATTTCCTTAAAACTAATATTTACTTTTCGCCGGAGCTCCGTTAAACTGCTACTGGTTTTTGGAATCACGATCCACACTCGGTAGGGTTTCGGGTATATTCTGGACCCAATTCCAAAATTTTGGTCGAGGGGTGCGGGGAACAGCTTGAGCGTATAGTGGGTTCGAATCCATTGACCGGTGAAGATGACGGTTATGCGACTTTTTTACTCTGGACCACGTCCCATAGTTTTAATTTTACATGGGCGAATACGTTTAGTTGACTAGAATATATTAGGGCCTGAATTTTCAGTAAACTATATCGGACGAAGTAGTATATATATTATATTCATATTCCAACCGTTCTCACTCTTGATTCAAGTACTAACATTAACATCTGTCACGTTAAGAGAATTGAATTGAAATGTGAATAATGTATTAAACGTATTAAGCGTAAAATGGATAAGCAAATTACATATATTATACAGTTACAAATTATAAATTACAGTAGCCGAACCTGAGGCAAGGCCCTAAGTAAATAAAATACGTGGTTATAGCATATTTACGAGGATTATTCATTGACTGATAATACCATCTAGTTAAGTAACATATTTTGAGTATTTCTACATTTAACCAAATGAAGATATTAGATCACACAATCTCGTGTTTTAAAGATAATATACTAATTCTATTTTTGGACCATTACTTTTTCTTTTGTACGTAAATGACATGCTACATGTTTCTAAGTTATACAAGTTTATACTGTTTGCTGACGACACGACCATTTCTTGTAGCAACAAAGATCCTATAGAATTAATTCGTACCGTAAACCGCGAACTGATAAAACTATCTACGTGGTTTAGAGCAACTCTCGTTGAATGTAAAGAAAACAAGCTACATGAAGTTTGGCAATTTTAGATTACCAGACAATACAGAAATCAGTATAGACAATCAACCTGTTGCTTATTCGTGCACCAACAAATTTCTTGGTGTGAATTTTGATGAAAACCTAAACTGGTCAGCACATACTGCCTATACATCTGCCAAAGTTTCACGTGCTATTGGTTTATTGTTCAAAGCCCACAAATGTCTACCCCAGCCCATTTTGCCCACACTTTATCATCCCTTAGTTTTACCATATTTCCAATACTGCAACATTGTCTGGGGACGTACATATCCAATCCGTCTACATCATCTTAGCATCCTACAAAAACGGGCTTTACGACTTGTATATAATGTACCTTACCTAGCACACTCGAGTCCACTCTTTAAACAAGGCAATCACCTTAAATTAACTGACATTAATAAGCTCCAAACAGCAAAGTTTCTTTTTCAAGCTGATGTGCAACCAGGTACCTAATACCCTACGACATATTCTTTCATATAGGTCTGGTCAGCAACATCATATTCTACGAAATGCCAATAATTTAAATATACCGCAACATCGCACTACGAAACGCTCGTTCTCTATTAGTATAGCAGGCCCAAAGCTCTGGAATTCTTTACCAATCAACATCCGAAATAGTTAATCTCTTTATAGTTTCAAGCACAATCTCAAGAAGCAACTCATGTCAACCTATTAATCAACATCTAAAATCATGAGCAAACCAAAATACTATAAACGTGTAGAAATTTATTTTATGCAGAAATGCTTAACTTTTTAGGGATTATATCTCATTCGTCGAAATGGGAGGACTTTTCTATTGTTCTTAAATTATCCCGTTAATCAATAACAGTCTACCATCAATTAATCCCATGACTAGTTTATGCTATAACATAGAATTTTGCATCCTTCTCATTATCCAAATAGTATCATTCCATCATTCTCAATGTTCTTCTTTTCATAATTGCATTTTTTTGTTATTTGCGCCAGGGCCTCGGCTTGACAATCACTTAATGATTTCCGAGGTCCTGATGATTGTCATGCAATATACATAAACATTTTGTAACAATTATGTATTTATATTTGTATCATGATAATCATCAAATAAATCAAATCAAATATGTAATTAACAATAGATTACCTTTATTCCATTTAACGCCTATTCAAACAAAAACAAGTGACAGAAACTTGTTTCCGTGTTTCTGTGATGCCCGCCCGCACTTAGGGCCAGGCTTCAAAATATACAGCGTATGCCATTAAACTGACTTCAAATTAATCTAATGTTACAAACAAAATATCACTGAATTAACCATTAAATCGACCGGTAGTTTCATTCTCACCGTTTCGAACTGATGAGACTAATTGTGACCGAACTCGCGCGACATTCAAATCAACAATGCAGAAAACCCGTTATCGCTGCATTGAAAAATGTCTTATACCATTTTTTTCTAAAGAAGCATTATTTTAAATCTGCTACATTATGTAATATGCGATTGGTTTACTGAGACCTCATTGAAAACTGTTGATTAATCAGAATTTGGGATTTTTAACTTTTTGGATTTTGGACTTGGTTGTAGGTTAAAATCCCTTTGGTAAAAATCCCAAAATGTTCACACCAGGTAAAATCCCCCCTAGGTGATTTCAAAGCAAGCTTTTTCTACAATTTTATTCATTTGTAATGAGACTGCAATATGTTTGAACTGTGCAGTGAAATCTTTCGTTGCGATAAATTCTTTAGTAAACTTTTAGAATCAGCAGACAAATTGTTAGAATTAATGAGAATAATTAACTTTTTATTTGAAATATCTAAACATTCGGACTGGAATATTTTTGAACTGTGTTGTATTAGAGCTGTGTAATGCCAATAATTATTAGAAATGATGAACTTTTGATTTGAAATATTTTAGATTCAAGTTAGTGTCATATATTATGATGAACCCTTCCATTATAAGCTGTGCGATAACTTTAAGTACTAATTTAGTATTTATGAACTGTTAATTTGTAGTATGCTTTTATTCAAATAGTATATCTATAGGTTGTATGGGCCTGATATCATCGATGTTGTTCCACAGTAACGTATGAATAAATTGGATATATGTATCAATAATATGAATTAATTGACCTTAAAATTGCACGTGCTTACATTCCATTAAAAAAGGAAGGAGAGGGATTTTTACCTGCTTTGAAGAATTGGGGATTTTTACCAAGGTGATTTTACCGCTTACCAATTACCTATATTTTCTTATTCAAATTTTAGGCGTTGAAAATGCTTGCTTACTTAATGACTCGTGTATGTGCTGTTGTTGTGGTCGTGGTCAGTGCCGCGTCATTTGCAGAGGGTGAGTAACGGACTGGGGAAATAATGCGTAAATTCGTAGGTTTACAATATTAACATAAATATCAAAGCGACATTAATCGACGAATCGATTTGTTCGTCTGAATGGTCGACATAAACGAGGTGAATCGTTCGTCCTCACCTTCGGGATCGGCGCCGGCCCTATGTCTGGGCGAAGGTTCAAGTACTCATTCAATTTAGTTAAAACAATTGACTCATCG
The DNA here is from genome assembly GCF_964204645.1 of Tubulanus polymorphus. Classification (NCBI taxonomy): domain Eukaryota; kingdom Metazoa; phylum Nemertea; class Palaeonemertea; order Tubulaniformes; family Tubulanidae; genus Tubulanus; species Tubulanus polymorphus. Next base: position 6,488,775 of record NC_134036.1, read on the forward strand.
CACATTCCTTTTTAAAATGTCATCTTCTTTTTAAGTATAGGTTGCAAGTCATCGGGTTCTGCGTGTAGCGATTTCACTGAGTGTTGCAGCCGGTCCTGCACTATAATGAATAAATGTTACTAATCGTCGGTGACAATTGGGTTTCCTATTGGATATACTTTTGGCGATTTTTGAAATATCCGATTATGAAACTGAACCGCAGTCAGGTAACTGACTGACTCGAATTGAATTCCTATTTGTAACTCAGTCGTCAAATCTCGTGTTATAATTCAATAAATGATTCGTTATGATTCAATAAAGGTGCGAATAAATAAATCAATTATCGGGTTGTTAACTGTTGTTAGAATTCGTCGGTGACGATTTCTAAAGTTACAAATAAGATGCACCGTTCCATTACCGGCAAGGAACCTCAATCATCCATTCGAGTTCCGCGTTTTCTCCCTTGACCGGGCCCGCAAGATGTCGCAATAAGTACTTTACCCGGAAATGTGTATCTACAGACACGCTGTGTAGATATAGACACGCTGTCCCAGGAAACAAAGAGTGATTATATGTAGACATTTAGACATCAAATACAGGGCTGATATGAAACATAGGGAAAATATGTACGAGCAATACAAGTAATTTTTGACGCCTTATGAGACGTTACCATTATGAAACCTAAACAATGTTAACCATTCAGCATCATTTTACAAACGACAACCGTAAATCGATGTGCAAAACGTCACAGGTCTATGTGTTCACATACAAGCTATTTGGCAAAATTTTATTGATAAAGATGTAGAATGTCTTTCTGTGATTATATAATGACCTCTATTTGAATGTCGAAATGTTATATTGCATTGAATATCATTAGAAAACGTATTGTAACAGTAATGGGTGTATGGTTACATCAGAAGCGGCAGGCATACATCGAAATGATAAGTAAATCGGATTTAAGGTCAAAACGGCGGATGTATATACGATTTTGAAGGCCCTGACATGGGGATGCTGGTGGAATGACGAAGCTATCTACAATCTGTGTAGGGCCGGTGTGAATTTCATCGGTCGCTACAAGCAGTCAATATAAAAATGCGTAAACATATAATTTCACTATTAAAATGTTTTAGACAATATGTTGGACATTAGGGGTATGCAGGTTTCATGAGGTTAGCAATTTATAAAAGCAAAGCTGCCATATACGGCTCCGCGTCGTGTGATGGCATGTGTGTTTGGTGACAATTTAATTCAATGCTTTATTGATCCTTCTTACATACAAAATCCCAAATTCAATAAAGTTACAAATTTTAAAGTAAGAAAATGCATTACAAAACACATGCGTAATTCATACAGAATAACATAAACAAGTTATTTTAAATGACATTAGAGGATATGGAGTGACTGCCAAACCGGGACCGGGCCGGCTGGAGGCCACACATGCTCCAAAGTCGAAGCAGACATCCAGACGAGCTTTTTCCTCAAACCATGGAGGCAATGAAGTTGTAGGTCAGCTTAGAGGCAAATGTGAATGTAATCGGTTACAAGTTATCAATTATTGACAATTTTCAACCAAAAAACCACTACTAGTACAGTCGACCTCGTATCAGACCCAATCACCAAATCTCATAATTCCCCAAATTTCTCAAAACTTCGGTTTCAGATTTTCAATTAAACATAAGCTTATCCCAAAAATTCTACATTTTTTCGCAGGCGTCAAATGATTTATTAAAATTAATTTTCTTGTTAGCTTTGCTGTACTAAAGTCCATTCATCCATGGATCATTTCCAAACTGCTCGTCCACTTTCCCCGTAAATACATTGTTCAGTGTGATTCTAACGAATTCATGTTTTCTTCTAGGACTCTCTTGTAAACGTCATCGTGAATACTGGACGTGCAGGTGTTCACGTGTAACTTATGTGGATTGATATCATTTCTACATCTCGGTCCATTAACCGGACTAATAGCGAACTAACCTGATGACATGTGAACTAACCGGAGGGACTATCGGTGAACTAGCCGGACTACGTGTGAACTAACCGGCCTATATGTGAACTAACTGGACTATTAGTGAACTAGCTGGACTATGTGTGAAGTAACCGGACTAGATGTGAACTAACCAGGCAAATAGTGAATTACCTGGATTGAATGTGAACTAACCGGAGACCATTGGATAGATTGCCAAACTTAAAGTGAATTGCTACTGGCAAAATCAGTCAGCGGTTGACTCCGTGAAGGTGTGGAACTCTGGAAGTGGATTTGTGAGACCCGGTGGATTATTAACCGCTAGACAAGTGAGCAGACATGTGTGAGTAGAATTTCTTTTCAGTTTTGAAAAATAATTAGGCCCTATGAGCATGTTATCTATTTAAACAAAGTGTTTGCTGAACTTCAAAAGGTTAATTGTTTATTAAGTTATCTGCAGCAGCCTGTTATTGTGTTGCTGGAATTATAATTAATTCGGGGTTTTAGTAAGAGCATCAATCTCTCTGTAAAATTGAAGATTTTGCATCATTCGATACAAGATCATATCTGATCTAAATTTCATCGAAATTTGTGTCGAAAATTAGTGGGTCAAAACACAAAATCCAGAATATCTAATCGTAATATCAAATTCAAGAACTAAAATCGTGATCGGTAATGTCTATTGCAACCGCTGGACCGTGAACGTGTCTCTCTTTCTCCCTCCCTATCGTCTCCGCTACTGCCGCTTCTGCTACTCATTCGGCTTAGTCGAAAATACTTCAAATATTTCGCATTAAAAATACGTACGTTGCAAATTCAAGAAAAAAATAACAAAGCAACCGAATTTCACGTTTTCACAGTAATCCTCGTTCTAGTTTGTTCACTGACTGCTATATGTTATGAGCTGATCGTATCATTAAACCTCATACACTCGAAAACACTCATACACTCGTTTTTCTCTTTTGGTTTAATCTCAACATCTTCTGACATCACCCGCAAGAGCGTCACGCGTCTGGTGAACCATGGTGAGTGGTTATTTCAACTCCTTATCGGAATGTAAAACCTAAATTAAGGTTCGGGGTGGCTGGCAAGTCTTCGCTTATAGTCTTCTAAGCGTTCTGGCACAGACAGATTTGAGGGCTCTTGCCCATACCGACTTAATTTTAAGGCGGATACACCACACCGTTGCACGCGCAGCAAATAACGAACTATAATCATGTTTGTGCTTAGAGAATAAGTACTAGCGTTATACTGAGTAACGTTCAAGTCTAGAGGCGGCCGAGCGAAAATCTGTCAACCACCGAGATCGGGACTTGAACGACGGACCTTTCGCTCGCTGGTCGACTGCTACAGCAGTATAGCTACCATGGTGACTGGTTAATCTTCGGTCATACTTGCTTCCCTGCCTTGACAGGAGGTAGGATCGGGGTTAGGCATAGGGTTTGTTTTACAGCTATAGGGATAGAATGACGCTTAGGTTGAATAGTATACCTAATTTAAAATATTCGAGCGGATTAAACGAACCTAGGTTGTCGTCGAGTTACGGTAGTAGGATGCTGCGTCGGGTTCGAATGCTGGTACATCTGCTCCATTTTCTCCAGATCTGCTCACTCCATTTTGATAATCGTGTGACTCTTGGAAATGAATTGTCATTCGTAGACACGAGGTACATGAGTTTTTCCGTGTCTATAAAGATTATATCCAACCGAAATCTATCCGGGAAATATATTTATTTCCATTTTGGAATTCGTCGACATTGACTCCATCCACTCTTGCCAATAACAGTTATGAAAAATCAATATATCTTTTTCGAACGGGTCAACGATTGAGATGTGATTTATTCCATTTTGGAAATGGAATTCTAATAGTCGTTATGAAAATCATCACCATCATCATCAGTTACATCAGTAAGCGCCGCTGCGCCATGATGTTGTGTACTTTAGGCCTATGGTCTCCACTACTAACCGACGAATCATAAACGGTAAACAACCCGATCATTGATTTATTCAGTCTCACTTTTATTGAATCTAATTATAACACGACATTTGACGACTGAGTTACAAATATAAATTCAATTCGTGCTTGTCCACAACCTGGTAAGTGAGTCGGTCGTCGTTCGGTTTCATAATCGGATATTTTTCCAAACCACCACAAGTATATCCGATAATAAACCCTTGTCACCGGCGATTATTTGCAAATTCCGCTGACACATGCATAGTCGCAACAATCAGAAAAACTCTGACAAGGAATCTTCACTGTGCAACTTGCATTTCCTGAATATATGAAAATTGAATCTTGAAGCGAATGGCTGTTCTACGGATGAACACACGACCAGCAATGAACACGACGATAAGCACAATAGATGCTCTCGTTCGTGTCAATCATTCGGACGAATCTATGCGGGAATTTACGATTATACATGCGTACATGCATTCGAGAACAAAACTTCGCGCGTTAATCGAACTGTTCAATTATGTCGGATTATTGATATCGCGCATCATCTCTGAATGAAATTTTATTCGTCAAAATCAATACGTTCTCGATCGATTAACCGACTCCGCCTAAATCGATACCAGACTAACCGCGATCCGGCAAATGAAAACAAGATTTCCGTTTGCTTCTAATGTTTTTTTAATATAAAAAGATCGCCTAGACCGGTATCGCTCTATTCGGTAATCTGCTTTAACTGGAATAATTTATGCTTGAGTCCGCACCTAAACCGGTAAATTGTGACGGCTCTTCACTTGAAGTGCTGTATTTCACAATACTATCAATTTGTCTCTCTCTATTGGCCATACGCTACTATTACTGCACATTAATTACATAAATTGGCAATATTTTTTCATAACGACTGTGCATCACGAGGAGAAACTAAGAAAAATGTTGCGAAATGCAATAGAACGTATAACGTCAAGTCGCAGGCACTCACCAATATAGGCTTGGGATACAGTTCCTGGGGTTATTGGGGTTAACACAGATACACTATCGATAACCCCAGGAACCTTTCCAAAGCCCATCGGCAAGTGCCAGAGGTCAAGTCTATTCAGACTTGTGTGTTTGTTGCGATTCTTCAAACCGGTAAGCGCCTAATACGGTCGAAAATGAAGGTCCCGATTGTATACTCATTTACATTTACAGGCGGAGTCTGCTGTAATTTACTTGAAATTTATGTTTTTCGTAGAATCCTATGAAATCGTGTATATTACGTACATGACCCCAGTAACTTACGTGCATCTATAAGTGCTGCGGCACTGATCACAGTCACAACAACAGCGCATACGCGAGTCATTAAATAAGCAAGCATCTTTGCGTCTAGAATTTGAAATTGATTTATTACTAACTTCTGGCATCATAGAAAATAGACAAGCGTCTAGTTGAAACTGACTTATCTGATGACATATAATCAACCTATTTTACTAAATATATATTGCGTTATTAGATTTTTATAAGCTAAAAAACAACCGTTAATCATAGTCAAAGCTTCAAAGCGTCAAATGCAATGTTCATTTGTAATGAACAAAATATGGTTATATAATTAGAACTCGCGCTAGACAAGCGTCTAGTCAAAACTCACTCGATCGATGACAAAATTATCAACCTATTTTGTTAATATATATATTTTGCATTTAGTCTGCATTTCAGCGTTTGATTATGAAAAATTAAGGATTGAAAATTTCGTCGCCGGGCTTACCTTAGTAGCTTCTATCGATGGAGTCAATTTTGAAATGATTATATCTCGTTTACAAAACTCCGATATCGGAACCTTAAATTGGTGTTTCGTTTAGCAAAATCGATTCGCATCCGGCACTTTAAAATCGATCTATGCGCGCATCACTATTTACCCTCACAGAGTCATAAATTTAATCTCGTGATGAAACCATTATATTCAAAGAGCTATCGCTTTCGTAATCTATGAATGTTTAATATATGTTATTTTCAATACTTTTGCTGATATGCTGTGCCTGTATGGAACGCATCTTTCTGACGAGTAACGGTCTCAGATCGTCAAACGGGGTACCCTCAAAACAGCTATCCCGCCAGAAGGTTTAACGAGCAGTAGGTCGTTTGTTATATTTTGTTAAGACGAGTTGATATTTTCAGTTGATTGTAAATATTGTATACTTTATATAAAGGTATCCCTCATTATACCATAGAAATGGTTGTAGAGTAAAATATAATCCTAATTGTAATCATAATCCGTTAGTTATCAAAAATAGTTCATTTTCGATGAACTTTGAAATGGATTTTTAGACCCCCGTCAAATCCATATGTTATCACAACAACCACCAAAATACAAAATGTTAATTCTTCTACTCGGATATCGGTAACATTTTCATGAATAATTGATTCCTTTATGAGGGGAAAGTTCATTTAGATATAATTGAAATGTAGAAGAAATCGAACGCGAAAACGGAGGTGCTAAGGTTATTTTGCAAACAACCTAAACACTTGAAACCAACATCTCCAATGAATTTGTGTAGAAACCTGGATATATTTGTACGATGAATGGGCAACGATCTTGTTTATGGAAACTGAATTTTCACGAACACTGTATGTCCCGTGACCCACAGTTCAGTCCTTGTTATCTTGGAATTAAAAGACATTCGTGAGTTCGTTTCATTTTCTCTTTTTTTTCCTGTTTGAGTAGGTTTTCAAAAAGTTTGCATTAAGCAAATAATGGTTTTACTTTGATGGTAAAGTATCTCTTTATTGATTCATACACTCAAAGGTAAAGTAATGGGAAAGTTAGGGCAAAGGACAAATGACAAATCCTACCCACCGGTCCTAACCACTTTTTAAAATTAACAAAAATTTAACAAGAATTAAATGAAATATACACACAAATCGTTTAGCCTGTTAAGCCAGTGTATTTGTTATCCAATTCTTGTTAGATTTTTGAGACTTTTCCGGAGACATTCTAAATCGATAGTAAATGAGAAAAACTGCAAATTTAAATGTTATCAACGGACCTTAAAAACTGATCGTAGAAATTAGATTAATTAACGTGCTTTATATTAGACTTTAAGGATTTAAGATGAGGTTTGGGTCGATATATCGCCCTGATTCACGGTATCGTCGGTGAAATTTTACTCAAAATCCATTTCCTAATTCAGTCATTATCATTTCCATTGTTTCGAATGATTATCGATTTCATCTGTCGCTGGTTTACGTAAACTCACTCGTCGATTCACGATGACTGTTCGTCGAGCTTGAATTTCAGTTAGCAGAAGCTCGAGTGCAGCAGGTGACTGAGATCCACAGTTTAGAATCGTTATCGATTTCGTCTGGTCATTGATTCACGATAGAGCTGATAATTCGGTAAACCGAACCTTAAGAGCAACCGGTGACGATATTCCACTGAAATTTATACCAACGGTTGATTATTTGACGACGTGTCGTCGGTCATGCCGTATGGTATGGTAAAGTACGAAACATCCCAAGATTGCACTTACCGTTCATATGCATATAAGTAGTGATGTTAAGCCATCTTCGGCGGTTTGCTTGATGGGAAAATTGTACATATCAACGTTACAATATCAGTAATATGCATAATTTATCGGCTGCTGCTGCTACTATTGAACGTAGAACTGCTTCCATCTCGAATCAAAAACTTTATGACCGGCTAATTAGGAGGGATCATATTTCACCCCAATCCCAGGATAGACCGAGCCATTTTAAATCATACCGACTTATTTCTAAACATTTCAAGATCTAGTTGTAAGTGACCTCTCACTGAATCAATTCTATATTTTTATTGATTACTCTCCGCCGATTATCTTTTGTGGGCGATAGAATATGAATGTAATAATAATAATACGACGGTATAACAATTCATTTTTTGATAATTAATATAACCCCCGGCCGGACATTTCCCCAAAATGTCGACGATTGAAGTTAGTTACAGAGCATAGTTACATTGAACTATCAATCGTCGCTACGTCGATATCTACTGGTTAAGTCTAACCAACTTTTGAGCAACTGGCTCCTGGTTCCGTATGGAAAACTCGCGGAGTTTTTACCCGCATGCCAGGTGTGGTCTCGGCTCTTTCGGTTGTCTCTTTACCGTTTTGTTCTGTATTTGGTTTATATTTTTGCAGAAAATCGTGTGCGAATCGGCGATGATGGCCGGATATTACGGCGTGAGTTGCTACACGGATCGGTATCTCGCCGGCACAGCTAACACCAATAAATTGAGCAAGGTATATTTACGAAAATATTAATCAGACTCGGAATTATTGACAGTTTTATGCTAAGTTATGGAATGGATTGCTTTATCTCGGACGCTGTTTAGAATGCTTATCTTCCATACATTCCCGTTGCTCCAGTAATTCGTGTTCGATATTTAACACTGGTAGAATAGTTGAACAGAAAATTCTGATTTCGGCGGCCATGTCCAGAAGTTCAAGACAATTGACCAAATTCATAATACCAAAACCGGTATGAAACCTATGTCCGAACTGAGGAGATGGCCCCTGGTCAAATCCATATCAGGACACAGTCCCCGGTTTACGCGTGACTCATGAGATGGTCCATGATCTACGGCGAACGCGTAAATGGTCCCCGACGCTGCTAACAAGAACCGGTTTCTTTTCGTAGCCGATCTTTCGACAAAGCCGGTATAGAATTGAGTGTATGGTGTACTGGTGACGCGAGGCGAGGCTGGCGGCGACCCATTTAACACTGCCCTTACCATCAACCCGTATATGTCTATAATACATCGTGGTCATTAGACTGTTGGAACTGGTGTTGTGAAGGTATCTGTATGTACGTTTCCGCTACTGAAACATTACTGCTGCTGCTGCTGCTTCGTCCGCAATTCACTCCAGCACCTTGGCAATGGACACATAATGAAGAGGTAGGTCTGTAAGATAACCTTTCGATGGCTTTTTCAGAATTATTTATAATGAAAATTCGGTGATTCAAACTTGTTTTTTACATTCAGGATATCGTGATGGATCTGCTGCGGCAAGTGACGTTCGTTCGCAACAGCGCCCTCTGGTGTAAATGAACGGTAAGTTTTCTTTGATCTACTTTTTACGGGAGGGGAACCTGTACCCGGCGAACTTAGCATGGTGACACCATCTATTTAAAAACGACTTTTTGGGTGTAGCTAAACTTCGGACGGTGGACTCATAACCTGTACCCAGTTGTGGCCAAACTTGGGATGGTGAATTCTGAAGTAAATTTCAACATTTTGTACAATTTCTATATTCAGGAATTCGTTGGATGTTGTATGCTGCATGGCCCGTGGTGTTCATTATTCGAGAGTATCCTGATATGTGAGATTTAAGTTAGGTCAGGCTTGAGGTTACGTATGTGATTAGCTTTTCTACTTGAAATATAAATAGCCTCTGGTTTAGTCGATTTGATCGTGTTAAATGGTTGTTATCACTTTTTTCAGGCGGTACTTTTTCAGATGGGCACTGCGGGCTGTCAGTTTGTTGAACCAACATTTGGTAGATTTCGGATCTTTTTCGCCTCATCAGGACCTGATATCCAATCCATGTTAATTAAACCAACCTGGCCCAAAAGATGACTGCTGTGAGCTGACTACTGTAGCTTGGATATCGCTTCGCTCCACAAGGACAAGATAAACCAAGAATATGCTCAAAAACAAACACAAATAAATCTGTAATTTGGAATTCCAATTTCGTTGTTATTTCGGAAATATTCAGTTAGGTTAATGAGTCCAGTAATGGTGAATTTACATTAGGTAGACTGAATCCTTACTCAGAAAGTTAGATTACATTGTAATGAATTACTTTTCTTGTTTCAGTTGCATTAGAACTCATTGTCTGGGCTTTGAATCTATTAAATTAGTAAATGTCTTCAATTGAACTAGTTGTTTAGGCTTTGAATCTTTTGAACTAGTTATTGTCTTCAATTTAACCCGTTCGTTTGGCTTTGAATTAATGAAATAAGTTATTATCTTCAATCAAACTCATTGTTTGGGCTTTGAATCATTGTAATTAGTAATTGTATTCAATTAAGCTCTTTGTTTAGGCTTGGAATCTCTGAAATAAGTTATTGTCTTCAATTTAAGTGATTCTTTGGCTTCGAATTAATGAAATAAGTTATTGTTTGGGCTTTGAATCTTTGAAATTAGTTATCGTCCTCAATTAAACTCATTGTTTAGGCTTAAAATGTTTGAAATTAGTTATTGCCTTCAATTAAACTTTTGTTTAGGCTTAAAATCTATGAAATTAGTTATTGTCATCAATTACACTCATTGTTTAGGCTTTGAATCTCTTGAATTAGTTATTCTCTTCAATTTAACTCATTCTTTTGTTTTTGAATTTATGAAATAAGTTGTTGTCTTCAATCAAACTCATTGTTTGGGCTTTGAATCTTTAAAATTAGTTATTGATTTTAATTTAGCTCATTCTTTTTGCTTTGAATTAATGAAATAAGTAATTGTCTTCAATTAAGCTCATTGTTTGGGCTTTGATTCTTTGCATTTAGTAATTGTCTTCAATTAAGCTCATTGTTTGGGCTTTGATTCTTTGCATTTAGTTATTGTGTTTAACTAAACTCGTTGTTTTTGATAAAAATGTTTGGAATTAGTTTAATTAAACCCATTGGTTAGGCTTGCAATCTATGAAATAAGTTATTGTCTTCAATTGAGCTTATTGTTTAGGCTTGGAATCTTTGAAATTAGTTTTTTCCTTCAATTCATCTATGAAATTAGTTTTGTTTTCAATTAAACCCATTGTTTAGCCTTGTGGTTATTGTCCTTAATTAAACTTATTGTTTAGGCTTTTACCCTTTGAAATTAATCATTGTCTTCAATTAAACTCATTGTATGTGCTTTGGACCTTTGAAATTAGTATTAATTTAAACTCAAATTAATTATTTATTATTCATAATTTACGATCAGTTCTTGTTATTTTTTGGTTTGAATCTATGTAATTAGCCAGAATACGATAATCCTAATAATGTGCCGCTATTCAAAATTTTTGTTCATAAGGAATTTATGGGGATAAAAAAAACAGGCGTATGAAATATTCCAGGGTTTTTCAGTAAGTAATTGAAGCGCCGGTCTTATATTAGCCAAAATTTCAATTTTAAGTTAATACCACTTTGCTGCTGGAATAATTGGGACTCGAACCCAAATTATCTTGTATCATGCATCATGCCGTTATGGCGCCTACTCGTCAATCTAACTGCTGTATTCCATTGCTTTTCAATATTTCGGCTTAGTGAAAAGGAAATCTAAGGTCTAGTTGCATTATTTGCCGAAATCCTAGTTTCATTATTTGTCGAAATTTACATTACACCATAAAACCTCTGAACCGCTGGAATAATCGGGACTCGAACCCAATGGCGTCGATATCAACTCGTCGATCTAAACTGTTGTATGTATTGATATCGAAAGAGTTCTGTCCAATTTCGTTACAGTTTCGGTTCGTTGATTTGACATGAAATAATCTTGTTTGATTCAACTCACGTTAAAGTTGACCCGAGTGCCAGACACTATCTACATCGTTCGAAATTAAACCTCCGATTCAAATCTATTCGATGTATTTCTTGCAGGTCTCGAAGGCCAGGTGTGAACGCGTCGACCCATGTATGGAACGGAATACATCGGCGGTATTCGCCATGCCAGCGAAATGCACCACCCGCGTCAGTATCATCATAGATTCATCGTTATTACAACTTTCTGCAAAATGCAAACGAACAGGAAGTACAGAAAAAAATGAAAGATATCCAAACCTCGAACAAAAAACAAACACTGAAACTGAAATGAGACCGCTCTTGGTATAATTCATTTTAGACCCGTGAAATGGAACTTTGCCGAGCCTTGCATAAATAAATTTCGGTAAAATTATCATAGTCGGAAAAGGTGGAAAGTATATCGAGCATTTCCCGCGTTTAGATAATCTAAGAAATTCAGCTTTTTATCGATACGTGTAATAACAAGTAATCAACTCGTGACGTATAACATATGCAGAAGCATACGTCGCGAGTAACATGAAATAGTATGAATAGGGAGGGTCAGCACAGTAAGGGGGTCTAGAGATTCGAGAGTGGCGGAGAAGCCTAAGATACGAGCTGTAGGGTAAGAAGGAATAAGAATTGTATTGGCAGAATAAAGAAAGAAACCTAGATCAACGAGAAGTGTTATTATTATTCTGGAGTCAGAGAAATATCTATTAACCCTAATACTCGGAGGAATTAAACAACACCAACACGAGTGGAGAACGCAAAATCAACACCAAAACACAGCCTACGGCTGGCCTAAAAATCTATGCTCACCATCAAGTGCGGCGCAGCGTCGTGGATTGAATCGAAAGGTCTGGTGTCAACGGAGTTGGTTCAGTCTGTCTCGCAATCGGCTCTTCGTGATGTGAAAATGAGGAATGAGGGCTGATCTGAAATAAATAACAACTAGGCGCGTTACAAAAAAGAATCATTGAAAAATTATTTCCAGTTGCACAGTCGCGACTTATGTCGAAGAGTGGTTTTAAATCTTAAGACTGGTCTTGAGTTGTTAGTTTGGCTATAGAACTAAGTTGGTATTAGACTGGTCTTAGGTCTAGGCCATGACTGTGCAAACGACCCCGGATAATTGCTTGTTCAAAAACTAAAAGTAGGAATGGAATAAATCGAAAAAAATTGTTTGTTGCCCGAGTGAGATTCCACAAATCCAAGGATGTCAAATCGGTTAATCCCCACCGAGGTTCACTCCGTCCCCGGAAATGTATACGTCGAAATAATCTTGTTTGATTCAACTCACGTTATAGTTGACCCGAGTGCCAGACACTATCTACATCGTTCGAAATTAAACCTCCGATTCAAATCTATTCGATGTATTTCTTGCAGGTCTCGAAGGCCAGGTGTGAACGCGTCGACCCATGTATGGAACGGAATACATCGGCGGTATTCGCCATGCCAGCGAAATGCACCACCCGCGTCAGTATCATCATAGATTCATCGTTATTACAACTTTCTGCAAAATGCAAACGAACAGGAAGTACAGAAAAAAATGAAAGATATCCAAACCTCGAACAAAAAACAAACACTGAAACTGAAATGAGACCGCTCTTGGTATAATTCATTTTAGACCCGTGAAATGGAACTTTGCCGAGCCTTGCATCAATAAATTTCGGTAAAATTATCATAGTCGGAAAAGTTGGAAAGTATATCGAGCATTTCCCGCGTTTAGATAATCTAAGAAATTCAGCTTTTTATCGATACGTGTAATAACGGTCGGACAATGCTATAAATGAATTCGTGACGTGTGAATTTATAAATTAAACTGGTTAAACGTAATTTTAACTTGCACGAATATATACCTTATGTATCCTATGCAGAATAAACGGCTACAGACCCTCCTTCAGCCGTACAACAACAGTCGGAATTCAGGTGACACACTTAGGATTAGTACATTCCGCATACGTGGCCATCGAAGCCGTGAATTTATCGGATCTATATATATGCGACGAATAGAAATGTCTGAGCAGCGGGATATATGAAGTGAATGAAATCAAGCAATTCGACCTAATCCGCACAAAGAAGCGCATTTTCTTTAGTTGTCGATAATATATACGAGAAGATACCTTAAATTCCTAAATAGTAAATTGTGAAAATCTAATTTTTCATCATTTATAATGATCGAAATAGATATAGTTGAAATATCGAGACATATTATCAAAATTTCAAATACCGGATAATTTGTCGGTATTTTCTATCCTTCTTTGCCTGAACAGCGGCCAGTGAAAGATACACATCACCACAGCTAACCAGCTAACATTAACAGCATAAACTATTGAGAGACCCAGTACATATTTACATTTCAACATGAAATAGATCCTTCTACCTCCCTGACCAGTTTCAAAGCTTAAAACAATCTGGCATTGAGATATAACAAAAATGGACGGAGTTTCCTCAAAATGCAACGCATTTCTATAGACGCTATATCTCAGCTGTCACTTTAATGACGTTGCAGCGCGCACCTGCTGATTGAGCCGACGCTGAACAGTAAGCGATGTAAACAACGAAATGAGGTCAAAAATCATGTTACTTTAACAAGGGTCCCAATTATCTTGTCCATCTTGATGGTTATGACAAGCTCAAGCCTTTTGGTTTCCCGATTCATGGGTGTATAGATGGGTAAACATAATATATAATTGATATATCCTAAAAGATATTATTTCCACCTATCAACAACAGTTGCTATAAGTTCAGAATTTGGTTTGTCGAACATGTTCATAAACACAGTCTATATTTAAAAGATTTTCCCGACGAATCCTTTGGTTACGAGTTGGAAATACTAATAATGACCCAGAGGTGGTTGCGTGGTACTTTTTAGATTTTGTTCAGGACATTGAAGGTAGATAGAATTGTCATACATAAATACACAATGTGCCGAAATTATGCCTGGGAAAAATTATCTGTTATCAATCGTCGATTAAGATAATACTCTGACCGTCATCTTTATATCATCATTCAGCAGTTCCTCGCTGCATCCGTATGGACGCTGGAACCGAAAATGGCAGAATTGCAGCGATTCAGAAGGCCTTTAGAGCAGAATATGACGACGAAACGTGCGTTCTTGTGGGTAGATCTACGAGTAATCAGGTTCGTGGTGTCATTAATATGGGTAGATTTGGACAATCCCCATTTCTGCGCTAGAACCAACTTAAGATACTTCAAAACTCACCAATTATTTTATTTTTCTTTGTTTTAAGCGCATTGAACGATGGTGGCGAAGTCTTCGAAACGAAGTTGTTCAGTTTTGAATGAACGTATTTAAAGATATGGAGGAAAATGGAAGTCTATCTACCGCGGACGTTGTGCACATGTAGGTTAAATACCCGCCTTTAAAGCGCGTGGCGATTTTTTGTGATCCACGTAGTAATTTCCCTTTCTCCAATATTTTTCAGTCAAACCTTAAGATACTGTTTTTTTGATTTGATAAATGCCGATCTTCAGGATTTCGTGCAGGAGTGGAATACACATGCCATCAGGCCTCAACGAAATGTGGATGTTCCACCCGGAAAACCTGATCTATTATACTTCTCGCCGGAATATTACGGTACGAAATACGCTGTATAAAAATGAGCATAGGTTTCTAAGTTTACGATGTTTTTATCACTTCTTGATAATACGAAATAATATTTTCAGGCACGATAGACTACAAATTTCCAGTGGACGCTGGACTACTTCCGCAAATTCGAGAGGAATTTTGTAGTAAGCCGAATGAATCGAGAGGCTGTGATCCGGACATTTCAGCGATGTGTGATCTTATAACGAGGCAGGGACAACAATCAAGACCGACATCAACCCCAGAAG
Organism: Tubulanus polymorphus; assembly: GCF_964204645.1. Taxonomy (NCBI): domain Eukaryota; kingdom Metazoa; phylum Nemertea; class Palaeonemertea; order Tubulaniformes; family Tubulanidae; genus Tubulanus; species Tubulanus polymorphus. The sequence goes on from NC_134036.1 coordinate 6,504,013, forward strand.
CCGCTGCTTTGTATGACTGGCTATTAACTCAATTCTGAGAGCATACATGTTAGAATCATTTTTATACGTATTTGCCTGCACGGTTTATGTGTTGTCTGTTCATGATGTATTTCGAAGATTCAAATATATCTATGATACACGTTACGCGTTGAAAAGAATATGATTGTAATTTTTCATGGATTCATGCGACTGTTTGGGCTTAGTAATACATCATACTAACACTACCCATGTTTTAATTCGCTATCCAACCCCATCTCAAGTAGGTGTCTCAGAAATAGAATACACGTGCCATCAATTTACATGGAGAATTATCTGCGAAAGCGTACTCCAGTATCCGCTATTCTCAAAACGCTTCAGAATAAATTTGCGTATGGTTCAAAAAGATGTATTTTTGATTAAATTTATTTTGAGAAAGTTCTATGAAGCGGTTGTTTAAAAAGTGGTCTTATGGACAAGTCACATATCTTTCATCCTCGCATGCCAGGGGCCTGGTATCGCACCCCGAACTCGTTTCCACCACCCCCTTGCCTCACGACGCGTGATTTCATTACTGGTTGAAATACCTCCTCGTACGCTGATTGGTCCATTTAACGGGAAAATCAACAGAAGCCTATAATGTCGTTTGCTTAAAGCGCTGTGATTGGTACGACCGGATTCTGGTCGGCTAGTAACGACTCCAACGACTCGTGAGATCAAGGGGTTCGGGGAACACGGCTTTAGCTTAGTGAATTCGATTCCCACGACAGGTGAAGATGCATACATTGGAACCTCGTTACAACGAACCTCTGGGGACCAGAAAATATTGTTCATATTAACAGATATTTCGTCATATCCAGTGTGAAATTAATCAAATTGTCTAATGTGGGACACAATCTTGTATTTGTTATGTCCGATGAATCGTTGTATCCCAGTTAGTTATAACGAGTTCCACTGGATCTCTATATGAATGTGCAATTTTGACAGTCTATAATTTAATCGTGTTCGAATACGTGCCAATGACACTTTCGTACTACGATATCATTTGCAGCTCGAGTGAAAGTGAGACACCATGAAAGAACGAAAACGCAATGAAGCGAAGATATTTGAATATTTTAATCGAAGTATCAAAGTTTCTCTTAAAAGCCTTAAAACATTACCTACGTTTTAATACCGTGTTGATACAATATATCAATATGTACTTAAAGATGATTGTCTTACAATTTCGAGACAAAACATAACTTGACAGCAGAGAAGTGGCACCCCCAAATCGCCCTGTTTTCAATACAAACAAAAAACGTATTTGTTCATGATTGATGCCCTGATTTGAAACGACAAATATAAGGAGCAAGTTTAACAGCTCTCGGTAAGGTTTGACTCGAGAGTAAAGTCGGTTTTTTTCAATATTTCCAATGCTTTAACTCTAGAGTCAAACTTAACCGAGAACTGTAGAACCTGGTCAAAATGCACTGCATGAATAATTACTTCTATCATTAAAAAGATCGTCACTAAGTAATTCTATGATAAAAGAAACGACATCAGGGCTGGCAATATTAAAAATAAACACACCACTTTTGGCCTAAACAAGAACTTAAACACGTTTTGATCCAACTTTGAAAATATGAAACTTACGTGGATTACGTCATTGCGTTTCTAGAATAATTTTATACGAAGTCCATAACCCAAACATTGCTCTGGAGAATATTATCGAATTCTTGTTTCAGTTCGACGTATTCGTCATATGTTTCTGGTAACTGCAATATCTGGGCACATGTTCGAGCAACTGGAGCTCGTTGGAGACCGTCTACCTTAGTAAAGGTCACGTCAATCTTTTTGGCAGTTACAGATGTCAGAACCAGTACAATAGCGGAGGAACTTAGACAACATGCTTTCATCCAATGATCTGACATATATCTTCAGTAACGTAGCAACATTTGACTGAGGAGCTGACAAAACGTTTGGAAAAGAAAGTAATTCTACCACTTTGCGACAGGAGGGTTTAAGATCCGTACAAAGATCGAGGTACTGTTTATATGATATTGTTACATATTTCTGTATCATAGGTTTTATACAATCAACTATAAATCTCGGCTTTTGCACCAATTCCTGGTGACTAATTTCCCGAATCAACATGGAGAAGTTCTCCTTCGTAGGAAGTTTCCGACATTCATATCCCCCCAGTATGTCTATTATCTCTTCGACGTCATTTGCCTCATCATCGAAATTAGCCAATGCGCGTCGAAATACCAGCTCCTCAGACGGAGAAACATATTTCAGGAATGATTCGACCAAGTCTACGCTATCATCCTGCTGGAAGAACAATTCGGAAACAAATGGCTGCGCGAGGAATATTGGGAAATATGATGTTTCCTGAAATCCTTTACTGATGATGCGTCCTACAGCCTCCCATTTCTCTGTGCCATAATCATGGCGCATGAGAGGGATCATCTGACTACTACCCGTCATACATTGCTTTCTAAATTCTGACCAAAATTCAGTAAGACACTCTCGAAAGACACCGTGTCCTTCTCCGGCTTCAACATTTCCATTAGGGAGTATCATTCGAGCATTTATTATTTTCCCCATCACCGATGCATCACAAAAAGCGTTTATCATATCTTCGACCATGGCTGTTCTGCGAACCAGAAGGTTGTATACTTCCCGTTCAATGCGATTTATCTCTTCTTGTGATAACTCGCCACTCGTCAGTACTCTGAATTGAATTGTAGGCGTATCAGGCTGTATCAATTCGAAATCATTAAAGTTGATATCTGCTATACCATCACGGGAATGTGTATCATTTGCACCCGTATGTATGCCAACAGCACCGGTAGGCACATAACCAGACTGAATCCCGGCCGCAAATGGAGTTGAAAGTGTATGGGCAGATTGGGTATGCGTAGTTAAAATGATAGGTTGAATATCACTACTAGCCGAAATTGTAGATGAGGCTGCTGGCGTAAACGACAATGCCGGTTGCATCAACGAAAACATAGGTAAAGTTGACTCAGAAATCGGTGGCTGGTGGGTATTAGCAAGAAAGGACGACATGGATGGCAAGGATGTTTCATCATCACTATCGTCAACTAATTTAAATAGCACGGCAATCCACAGTGAGTGGGTTAGGTATGGAGTTCAAATATATCCCGGCAGAGACTTGAGCGCAACCGTAAAATCAGAAGTCTTTTACGCCTATGACAAGGATTAGTTCTTACCCAAAAGATATCTTTTCTCAGTAGACTTTTCTACCCATATGGGTTAATAAATCCAGGAAGAAAGACACTCTAAATATTTGGATGGATATATGAAAGCTGTGGGTACTGGAGTGTGTAGTGTGGTGTGTAGTGTGATCTGTGTTCATTTGTGGCCAGCACACAGATCACATTGTTCAATGGGGTTTGGTCCAGGACTCGCGAGATTTTCAACAACACGGAAGTAACGTGTAATAAACGATGACTTGAATTGCATGACTACCTACCACCCTTCATTATTGTTGGAAAACTAAACGTTCGGCACTGGCTAAAAATTAGTAATAACATTTTAGAAATGGCCAGAATTTTAACTTAGGTTCTATCTCATTTTTATTTTACAATTGCGATTGGTAAAATTGTTTTTTAAACGGCCGTTAAGGCTTCATGTTTCGCTGCAATTCACTGCAAATAGTTACGCAACTACGCACATTTCAGTGTTTTTGGCAGCTGTACACTCAATCGGCACCGTTCGTGACTAGCTTCACTGCGGAATTATCATTAATTAACATCGCCATATCACATCATCAACTTATATTGTGCCTTAAAACCCTAACAGCCGAAATAATTGAAATGCACACACGATTTCTATCATTGAAAATTGGCCATGTTTGTGTTTGCTGCTTCGCTTAAATCCCGCGCGGTGGTGCAACCGCGCGGAGTGGGGCCGATACGCAAAAACCGTAATGTTTCCAATGTCTCCATTTTAACGCATGCGCATTAGGCTTAGTAAGTGTTGAAAAAGTCTAAGTCGAGAAATCAGTACAGTGCGCAGGCGTCATGACAGTGTTTACATGTTTCAAAACTGGGTCATGTCACACACAGTACGGTATTCGCTTGAAATGAACCAGCGTGAACTTTAGCAGCGGGATCGTGATGTCTAAATAATCTCGTATCATATGCTTGCGTATTATATGTTAATACAATTAAAAGAATCCAAATAAATAAAATAAACAGTGACATTGGGGATCACCATAGAAAGTGCACCAAAGTTCATAATGGTTACCATTTCGAGATCAGCATTTTCGGGATTCGAACGTGATAGCGTCGTATAAAATAAATCAGCGACACTGGAGTCATCAAAGTTCAAATTGAAATGAAATAAGTTCAGTATTTTTCGGGGCTCGAATCTGGTAGCGCCACAAAAATAAACGAGTGACACTCGGGTCATCAATGTTCAAATCAAATTGAAATAAGATGAAATAAGATAATTATTTATTGTGGGATTCGAATCTAATAGAAACGGAAACATGGAGTCATCAAAACACACATTCATTATGCGTCCTGACATGACCCAGTTTTGAAAGTTCTGACATGTAGTGACGCCTGCGCACTCAACCGATTTCTGGACTTTCACCAACACTCACTAATGCGCATGCGTTAAAAACGGAGACATTGGAAACATTACGGTTTTTGCGGGCCGATACGTCCGGAGTTATGTTCAATATGGATGAATCTAGAATGTTTATACGTTCAGTTGCGTTTATCCTATCAAATTAATGAATATATCAATTAAATTTTCTCAATTCGATAGACTTCAACAAGTCATTTACGCCAGCGAGGATGATTTGTCTTTTATCAACTTGTCTACCCCTACGGGCTAATAGATCTAGGATTCTGATTAGTATGGATAAATCTAGAATATTCACAGTACGTTAACCCTATCGAATAGATTAGTTCAATTATCTGAATAACTATTTCGATATAGTTAACCATTTTACAGTATAGGCATTCGAAAGGACCACAGTGCATGTAACCAGTGTGAATGTATTTTATCTACACGAATAGATGATATATACTGAAAACCGCTGTCGAAAACAGAAAGTTCTGACCGTTTTTACAGTAACTGCCTCGAGGCGTTTTACATACATACTCCACGCTGTAATATTAAATCAATATCCCTCTCGGTTACAGTCGATTCATAGAAAACGCTGAGATACGCAGGATATTTCAAATACGAATGAAGCTATGCTCATAATCTCTAGCTTTGAATCCAGAGAATTGTGCCAATTTTCGTCGATGGAGACATCTTAATTTAATTAAAAAAGCACTTTCTTTTAATTTGAACACAATTTATGGCTAAAGATTTACTAGCTAATACCTGTGCTCAATATTAAATGTGCTCATCGTCCATATCTTGCTTTGAATCTCGATTTTCAAAAAATCGCATTTGAACACAAATCAAGCCTTGTGATACAATAGATAACAGCAATTTGACCGAATATATTTTTCAACGCCAAATATTTAATCTATACCGTTTATTCGGTTCTCTTCAGATTTTTCAATCCGAGATCGATGTTCATCCTTAATTCGTTTGAGAAAATTAAAATGGGATAATTACACCCAACGGAACATGCTTAGAATACAAGCAACGCGAAATCGCTTCACCCATATAGGCCTACTAAAGTGAGATGCACGAAATTTCAAAATAATAATTTTCGATGTTTTGGAGCCACCACTCAGACTCGTTGAGCCTCATATAAAAGATTTTGTGTTCGATGAATTTTTTGTTTGATTCACGTTTCATATTCTAAATATTAATCAAATCAACATCTTTTTCGATGTTAATTAGTTTTTCTGTAAAACTGTGCACTATACGCAGTTATAGTTTCAAAATTGGATAGAATTTCGACAAAATAACTTGAATCTAATAAGTTTTTCTTTTTTACAATTAACAACGGGTTCGGTGATCTTTCTTTTTAGTTACGTCTGTGATACGTGTGGAAAACAAAAACGATGATATATTTAGTAATTGGTGTTTGAAAATATTTAACGAGTCAGAAAATTCGGATTTGAATATTTCTGCTCGGTTTAAACTTGGGTGTTTTGAGTGTATGCCGTTTCACGATAAGCTTGGCAGAATATATAGCAATTAGTAAACTCACTGAAACTAGAATAACCGCGAACATCAAGAAGTTCTTCATTCAGTTGCGTCATTATTCTTTATCCTATGCTGAAAATGCATCGTACACATTTTAGCTGGAAACGATTGATGAATTTTCGACTCGGTGGAGCGAATTTTCTGATTGGATGAAATCGGATCGTGATGCGACCAATAAACGATTCTATGAAACTTGACGAATTTCGTTCATTCTGTCGCAGTGATGTTGTTCGGTATGGAACAGCGACTGAGAGCGCTGTTTATAGCAGCGCTGATCGTCTGTCAAGTTCGCATCGCGCGCGCTGATCGCGCAGACTCTATCGAGGAATCGTCTGTGACGGTAAGTTCGTCTTGTAACAACACGTTGAACCAGCTAGATTCTACGTCCGGTTACATCGTTTCACCGAATTACCCTACGTTAACGAGCGGTGTTGAATGTCGTTGGTTCATCAACAGTTCTTTACCGGGAACTTTTCACGTCCAAGTTTTCTACGAAATCGCGCTTTCATTGTTTTGTAATGATAACTATCTTCTCGTCTACCAATCTGATAACAGATTCTGTGGCGATGGAAAACATGAAATTCGCCGTGACGATTCGATCTCGTTGATGTTTAGGAGTGACGTCGATGGCGCGCGAGGTAGTCGGGTTTATATCATATACCATTTCGAACGAATCCGATTGAAAATCCGTAACGACTGCTATAGATTGAATTTAGTGAATGAATCAAAAACATCGACCGGATACAAATTGATGATGTACCTAGATTATAGGTGCCGTTGGTTTTTCGAATGGAACGACATCCCAGTTGGTTTGGCGATGAATTTCACATACGAAGATTTGGATTTAAAAGTATTTACCGGCACGGTAGTCGATCCAGCGACACAATTTCGAATCTATGATGGGTGGAGCACCAGCAGTGACCCAATAGCGCGAATTGGTTTCCAAAGCGGACATGAGCCGTCATCGTTTTATACGAAAACTAAGAAGGCAATGATTTCTGCGTCAAACCAACGCAAAACGAGAACTATACTTTTAGTTCAGACGTACAAAATATCAGATTGGAACGTCTCTAATCCGTTGATTCAGATCTCTAATAACGATTCGGGAGTGCTCATTCCCGATGACAACAATTTACACGTAATAACTCGATCGAAACGCTTACACTGCTGGTCTATCACAGTGCAGGTGTTACAGTACGTCGTCTTTAAGTGGACACGTGATCTCGTCACATCAGGTGATGTCATAGGTGTATATAAACAAGACGGGTTACGCGTTGTAGGAACTGACATTTTACTCGGTTACAACTACCTGCAATCACTGAGTGTCAAATCTGACGGCTTTCTCGTCATACTGTGCGTTTTTACGAGGCCGAACATCACAGAACCGAATGTGAAAATTGACTTCAGAATGAAATCAACATCGATGTCAAAACTTCGCATTCATAAACCTCCGGTAAGTGCCGAATTGTGGATACTCCAAGATTGAAACTCAAGCAAAGATTCGCAGCAGTGGTAAATATTTTTCAGTTAATGAATTCTGCTATCTGTATATTTTAGATAAGACACTCCAACACAATACCAATGCCATATTTCCATATTTTTCCGTCTACATCGAGGACGTTAGAGTATCGTGTTAGTCTGTATGAAATCAAATGGAAAGTCGATATTTATGAAGAGAAATTGGAACTAACAGTTTTATCAGAGAACTGCGAGCGAGCTGGATTTTACATATTCGACGGTGGTAATTTCTCGGCTAGACGATACGGTCCGTATTGTCCCGGTTCATCGGGTTATCGACGAAGTGTCATCGGTCTGATTACATCCGGTGGTCCTGTCATCGTAGTAGGCTATACTTATAACCGACCTCCTAAGCCCCTGGTTCACGATAAGATTGCGAGATTACAGTTTCGTCCGACTGATTGTGACGGTTATGCTCAACGAAATGGAAAAATACAGGTTACAAAAACGTCACACTGTTTCAGGATTACACCAGAAAACCGAGCAGTACCATTACACAGAATTTACATATTATCACAGCACGAATATGAAATTGGTGAATGTGTGCCTATTGTTATGACAATCTACAACGCGAGATGTAGATCTCAAATGCCACTCAGTATTCTGCGTCTAAATTCCAGTCTCATACTGCACACTGTAACATTCCGGCAGGCGAATTTCCTCTCGAAATATCCGTACATCGTTGAATTACGGCGTATTTGTCAAACGTTGAAAATCCCTAACTCACCAACTACGACGCAGAGCGGCGAAGGCGATTGTGGAATTCTACAGTCACCGAATTACCCAGCACCTCTTGCTACTTCATCTGTCATATTAAAATACAAACTCTCGTTCAAATATACCAAATTAAGAATTCAGTTTTACCGATTTGTCATTAAATCGATGGAAAGGACGTCGTGCATCAAGGAAAGCCAATACAGACCTGAACCAGTGACATTCCTACAGGAGTTTACTCATGCAGAATTTAATAAGTTAATAGGCGTTGCCCGCCACGTAACGAAACTATGCGATACGTTTGCTGAATCGGGAGTTACGTTTTACAGCATAAGAGAAACATCGTTGTGGTTTGAAGTGAAAAACCGAATACCCCCATTCAAGATACAATACATATTAGAAATACAGTTACCGGCGAAAAGGCGTGGAACTTTTTGTAAATTGGGGTTTAAATACTCGGGAATGTCATGCGTTAAATATATCAGAGATGAACGTTTGAATTGGGAGAATGCTGAATTGTATTGTAGACAGAAGTACGGGGGACATCTACTCAGTATCAACTCACAACAGGAAATGATTTCGATTAAACCACTATTTGCTATATACCCGCTGATTAATATGGCGTTTTCAAAGAAAGCGCTCTTAATGATGATTGGACTGAAGAAAATGGTAATTTAGTTCGTATTCTAAGTATCACAAAGTGTCTATTAAAATGATTATAAGAATATCAAATTATTATATTTCAAGAAAAATAATGGTTTTTACATGTGGACGGATGGTAAACCATTGAGCTACACTGAGTGGTATAAACCTGCAAATAACGACACGATACCAGAAGTTATTCGAGGATTGATATCTCCTCTTAGAAAACAACCGATAAATGATGAAAATATGCTGTGTACAGCGATGATACTTAATAACCCACGCGGTTCGGCGAACTGGGTTCGATTCCCCTGCGAACTCGAAGAAAGTCACACGAGTTTCGTTTGCGAAACCAAAAGAATCGATGTGAATACAGATTTAGATGGTAATACAACGAGTAATTCATCATCCGGAGCTTACAGACAACACCTTTCGAATAGGGATAAGATGAATGCCAATTGTACAGTAGGTTGGTTAAGCATAGGAGGAAAATGTTACCAGATCCTGACTGAATGGCACACGAATCAAAGTTTACATACCAATAGCGCAAGTCAAATGTGTCATGGAATCCGCGGTGAAATAGGTACGATAAATGATCTGATACACACTAAAATGTTGATTGCCAGATTCCAATATCAGCACCAGTATGGCGCTATTCTAGCTAAACGATTTAGCAATCAGTGGATGGAAATAAAAGCGGTTGTAACGAGTGATGAAATAGCTTATAATCATTCTGTTTATTGGGTATTGATACCCTGGTATAATCAATCAGATACAGCGCATTCTGTATTGTGTTCCTACAATGTAACTGATGAAGAGTTAGCTTCTATAAGCGGTTGTAAATCGTGGCAGTTTGAATGTAACGATCAAAGATGTATCAGCGACCATCGCGTATGTGATACCAGACACGACTGTCAACACGGTGAAGATGAACTCGATTGTTCGGATATCAATTTACACAGTCAGTTTCAATGCAATGATGGTCAGGTTGTATCCATAAGTGGTTTCTGTGATTTCATACAGGATTGTGTGGAAGGTTCTGATGAGAACTCGTGTATTTATTCGCCGTGTTTGTCCGAAGAATTTTCCTGTAAAAGTGGTCAATGTGTCAGTATGTCTAAACGATGCGATAGTGTGACTGATTGCAATGACGGTTCTGATGAAGTGGGATGCATCGCTCAACTGTGTAAGGGATTCCTATGTAACAGTGGTGACTGTATCAGTTCTCAGTTGTATCAGGATGGTGTCGTGGATTGTAGTGGAAGCCTCCAAGAAGATGAATTAGTATTAGCTACTAATGTTACAGTGAATCCTAAGGTTAATTGTAATAATGAAAACTACTGTACGACTAACTTCACAAATCTTTGTGCGAAATCTGATGAACAAAGATGTTCTTTCAATTCTCCTCATTGTTATTCAAGACGTCACAGATGTATTCTAGAAAGAATGACGAATGGTTTCCCAGTTTGTAGAAATCTCGAGCACGTGTTGAGATGTGAAGAATTTGAATGCCCAGCTGGTACTGTAAAATGTCCAGCATCGTACTGTATACCGATCAGACAGGTGTGCGATGGTCAATCAGATTGTCCTAATTCAGAAGATGAACTAAACTGCGATGCACTTTCCTGTCCAGGAATGTTTAAATGTGGTCAGGAAAATCGATGCACTCCACAATCTGAAGTTTGTAATGGTGTCGGAAATTGTAAATATACAACTGATGACGAGGCTTTCTGTAACGTCACCTGTCGTGAAGGTTGTAAGTGTCAAGGTCATTTGATCGATTGTAAAAATTCCGGTTTAACAAATATTACCGGTCTTTACCCGGCATCAACTCGAGTTTTAATTTTGTCAAATAACGAAATTATCTTGGATATGTGGACATTCTTTTCGTATATCTATTTGCGAATGCTCAACATTTCCTACAATGAATTGTCATATATTTTACCAAACTCGTTCTCAAACCTGCATAATCTACATACATTAGACCTTACATACAACAATATAACGTCTGTATTTGCTAATACATTCGCCGGTTTGTACAGTTTGAAAGAGTTATTGATAACTGAAAATCCAATAAGTCATTTAGAGGATGATACGTTCAAAGATTTGAAGTCACTTAAAATTATCGACCTTCACGGACTTAGTTTGTCGGTTATTGGCAGGAATGTGTTTCGAGGTTTATCTACATTACAGTTATTGAATATCAGCAGTAACAGAATCCATCATATTTCGCTTTACGCATTTTCTGGATTAATTTCACTTGAAATCCTGGATGTAACCAACAACTACAAAGTTATTGCTGTCGACAGAAAGGTTTTCGACAATCTGACATCGTTAATCTCACTAAGGTCGGATGCTTACAAATTTTGCTGCATGGCTCCGAATGTTGACCAGTGCATTCCTGAAGCCGATCAATTTTCCTCCTGTTCTGATCTGATGGGTAACACAGTCCTCAGAGCTATTATTTGGGTCATCGCTTCATTCAGTTTTATCGCTAACGGAATTGTCATTTCTCTTCGCATTCAAACGATTCGATTCTATTCAAATCAATCTTCGGACATCATCATTATTAATGTAGCTGTGTGCGATTTTATGATGTCTATGTATTTGTTTCTGATCGCTGGAGCCGATTATACTTATAAGGGAATTTACTTTCTCTATTCAGAATCATGGACGGACAGTTTGTTTTGTCGTCTCGCTGGAGTCGTGGTCACTATTTCCTGTGAAGGTTCATTGATATTTTTACTCATCATGACACGTCACAGATATTCAAATGTCGTTAATCCATTTTCTGGAAACCAAATTACATCTCCAAAACATGTGCGCTTTATTTGTTGCACATGTTGGATTTTATTGTGTGCTATTGCATTACTACCTCTTACACCTTTTCCTTACTTTGGAAACAACTTCTACGGCACTACTGGAGTTTGTTTAGCAATAAATTTAATTTCAATTGATGTCGACGCCTGGGAATATTCATTCGCTATTTTTGCCGTGGTTAACTCGGTCATACTTGCTACGATAATGGCGACTTATGCGCATATGTACAGACTCGTATCAGGAAGCAGGTCTGGTTCTGGTAGAGCTGATCCCACCGAACTGATTCTGGCACGCAGGAGTTTGGTGATAAATCTTTGTAATTTATTTTGCTGGCTGCCGTTAATTATCGTTCAGTTTTGCACGGTATTAAGGGTAGAAATACCGAATCAGGTGGCGGCTTGGCTGGCGGTTCTTTTCTTACCGATCAACTCGTCCCTCAATCCCCTTCTTTACACAATACTGACTATCGATATGAAATCCATACGAGCAAAAACTAAACGCAGGCAACATCGAAGCAATTAGACAATTTCCTACAGTCTAGCTATATATATTACTCTGATACATATTCAGTTGACAACATTAAATAATCTCAATTTACTGAAATACCTCGGAGTGTCCACATCTACAATAACTGCTTAGGGATGGGGAAGATATTATGTCACGTCGGTCGGCAATCGCTCCCTGGACTCAACACTCAATGCGCGCCATTCAGGTCACGTAACCCGATTGCTCCTGCGCGAAATTAATATACCGAGCTAAATTTCACAGCCGTAGTGCCTATATCTGTCATCAGCACCAATAACCGGAAGGAGATTCAAATAATGCATTTCCTGCAATTTACTAAACCTGATCGTAACTTATATACATGTTTTCCATCTTTTGATGAAATGTTGGATATTTTTGAGGCACACAATGCCTAAAATTGAGCTATTAACGAAACCCCCCCCCCTTTTAACGTTCCAGTATATTTGATATTGCAAACGTGTTACGTTTCGGTCAAAGGTCACACAATTCAGATGATAAACCCATGGTTCATATATTGACGCACTAACTGACTGGATTCTTAGAAAATAGATAAAATATACGGACCTGTAAAAAGGGTTTTCTGCGAAACAGTCGGAAAACATAACAAACACTCGTATCCGAATAAGCCGGAAAAAAATATCCGATAGTGCATGAATAAAGCAATCGGTCAAATGAATCGAAGCAATTGAAAATCCGTGCACCAGCACCTCATTCTAGAAAATTACGAGAGAATGTTATTACATGTTTTTCTTAAACTCTTAATTACGTATGACTGCGTTTACTTTATTCTGTTTGTTGTTTATGCCATCTAAATATATAGTATTTACATGTTTACTTATTTACATATTTACATCTTGCCCAAAATGCCGTTCATGGCGCGTGGCGAGATAATGTTTTGTAACATCTTTTCTTATGATGTCAATAAACTAATATTATATTTAAAAAAAAAACCAGCAATCCCATCAGATGGCGAGACTAGCAGTAAGTCATCCGTTGTCAGTATTAGATCGTTTCAATGGAGTAACGATTACATGGATTAATCAAAGAAACGGGAAGCCCGCAATACTAGGTATCCCAACTGGCGTGACGAGCAGAAGGTCTCCCGTTCTCAAAATTAGTTCATTTTAAATGAAGAATGAACTGGATTTTGGACTCCAAAATCCATAAATTATCACAGGACTGACCGAATATAAAATGAATTCACTTTTCTACTCGGATATCGGTTTAGATTCATAAATAATCGATTGATAAGTAGTTCATGCGGATTTATTTGAACCTAGCTGAATACCCGTCCAATGGACGGCTTTCGCGTTGAGCGCATGTTGGTCGTGAGCACACCACCTCGGCGCAATGCCGAATCCTGATATTTTTGCTAACGAAAATCATTCATATTTTTAATTTGCCGGGAAATGAATCTAATTGCTTCGAACGTCTAGAGTTCTTGGAACCAACCCCACACCTTCTCTACCCCGTCTGACCTGTCCGTGGTACAAAACCTATCGTTCAAATAACTAACAGTAAATTCTGCCTCAGCCGCTTTTATGCCCCTCGTCCTTGTTCGATCTATTTACTTACTATATTGACCACACCACCCGTACGTCCATTTAAAAAGCCCCTCCTATCAACCAACTAATTGCATGATATTATGCTTAAATTGTGGGACTACCATTAATCGAAAATTTCCGAGAGTCGCTCGACGATGATATTAGGATTCTGTATTTTTTTAAATTACTGTTTGACATTTTTTTGATGTCTCTCATATATACATACATTTTCTTAAGAGAGCCCCGCTCAGAGAAGTACGTACATTTTCTTTGACCCGCACTCCGTACAAAGTTACTACATTATTTGTTTTCGAACGCTATTCGAACGCTCTCTTATAAAGTTTATCACGAACGCACGCATCGGCAGCCCCCAGAGCCATTCCGAGAGGCTGCGCTTGGGACTCCCAATCTGCCAGTGACTTGGCAGAATTTATCACTAAATACGCTGAATCCATGTAGATTTTACATATTCCAAGGAAAGTGTATTATTTAATGAATTCATTGAATATATTTTGTGACATTCGTTAAAAATTCAGTTGGACTAAGGTAACCGGACGTATTTTGCGGAGAGCGGTAATGGCTTTCGTCTAACGTCATCGGAACTTCGATGTAGTCATACAGCCTTATCAGGGATTCGCCCTGGGAACCCGAGTTTCAGATATGATAGAAAAAACACAAAAAAAATCATGAAGATTGTAATGTGAGGCAACGATTGGAATTAAATAGTTGACTGCTGGATATAGTCACAAATAAACTGGCGTTTGTTTGTCCTACCAGGCCGCTTACAGCGAATTCAATTCAATGTCAGAGCGCTATTAATAACTTTAATCGTGCTCTAAAGGCGTGACCGTCGCCAAATGTGCTGTCATTCATATGCTTTTTATCATTTATTATAGCCTAAATTGCTGTATTACAATTATTTGAAAAAAAATCAATGAAATGACAAAGGATTATAATTAACACAGAATTGAGCGTTTCGGCAATTCTGTGATTCTGTGATTCAGTGATTCAGCGAAGTTCGAACACCCGCCACTGTCTGTGGTATGGAACCATTCTGAAAAACTGCGCAATCGGGCCTGTCCCCCTCCAAGAACAATTCTGAGACGTTGTCTATGGGCTGGCAACATGGTCAGAACATATATCGCCAAGTCCAATCATACTTATTTTGATCCAAAGATTACGTGTATGAATGTCTTAACCGATGTTTTGAACAAATCAGTGCTGAGAGAACTGTATCTGCACTGTTACGATGCTGCGTTGTGTATCCGAAGTCAGGTCAGGTCAGTAAATTACAAAGAACCTGAACTAAAGAAACAGCCATGCACGGTATCATTACCTTCTGGATCAAATCGGGCGTTCTGACTCTTGGCAAGAGTTCATTGCGACTCGAAACGCATAGACTTTATACAAATATATCCCGATTCGTTTGAATAGTTTATGATATGACATTTCACCATTCACAATGAATAGCGAATATTCATTTTTTCGCAATGACAAATCTCGACTACTGAGTTAATTCTGTCAGATTTCTGAGCATCGACTTTTAATTTCGGTGCCGAGAATAAACTGCGAACTTCTAAAAATGATACACGGCTTTCATTCGCGTTTAAGTATTTAGATAGTCAGTCTTCAAATTAACGTCAATCATGAATTCTACCCAGCCGCAAATTGGTCGCCCTTACGCTAGTTTCATCGTGCTCATGTCCGTGGTAAACAGATCCGGCGCATCCCGATACTTGTCATCAGTCATTCTAGCCGTTCTGTTCGCGTTAGGAGCCTTCGGAAATTCGGCTACTTTCCTGATAATGACGACCCAAAGATTCCGCAACTTATCTTACGTCAACTATCTTATCGTTTTGTCTTTGACTGATTTCGTGATCTGTATCAATTTCACGTTACTGCCCGTCCTGCAATTCGCTCTGTTCAATCAACGCGTAGATCCGATATTCCTGATGAAATCGCTGATCAGTTGCCGGATCTACGAGTTTGTAATGGCGCTCGCGTCATCTACTAGTTCCTGGTTGATAGTAGCTATATCTCTGGAACGCGCGGCCGTCGTGTTCTTCCCGTTCGCATCTCGTTCGATATGTACACCGAAATTCGCCAGATTTACTATAACGATAATAACCGCGGCGAACGCGCTGTTTATATATTTCCTGCCCACAATGTCGAAACAGTATTCGGAACGGTATCTCGGCTGTTACTACGAATCGTCTAACCAACTTCAATTCCTCACCGTAATCGTCATCTACCTTTACATCGTCCCGTTAACCGTGATAATCGCGTCGAATACCGTTATAGTAATTCGGTTACTATTCGCGGGTTCGAAATTCGTATCGTCCGATAGGAAAACAACGAAATCGAAACGTACGACGATAATGCTCGTAACGGTTTCACTGGCGTTCGCGACGTTTACGCTACCGTCCACTATCACCACGTTATCGCCGATCCCTTTCGGACTGAAACAATTTCTTTACGATATATTCGTACAGTTTCACGTTTGTAACTATGTCGTTAACTTTTACGTATATCTTTTACTGGGAAGAAAGATTCGCGAATATTTCTGCGCAAAAGTCTGTTGCAGAATATCGGACCAATAGAAATTGATATCATCTCAATCCGTTATAACGTGACAAATCATTACGGTGTATTTGTTAGAGAATGTCTGGAGAATTTTCATTTGTTAAATCACTATTTATATGTATAGAATTTGTACCAAGTTGCGACTATAAGGCGAACCGCATATGCGCAATGAGACACAAAGAGGACAATGAGGATGAAAGGCCAACTGGCTCATGCATCTACTACTAAATTGTGAAAAAGATACACGTGTACAATACAGTTAATTTCATTTTTCTCCCAAAAATCAAAAATAAATTTCGAAATAAATTTTCAAAAAAATTTCAAAATTTAATCCCAAAAAGAAAAGAGTTTTTCTGATCATTTTTGTCTTTCTGTTTCGAGCAGTCGAAAAGATTGGCTATTTTCGTGAGAGTCCCGCAGAGATTTATCACAACACATCGCACAGGATTTAAGATCGCTTTTCCGGTATTGGGCTGTTATAAAATGAATTTTCAACAGTAAATCTACTCACCATTAATTTCTTTAAGCTGTTTCAGAGCCATCCCGATCTATGTATCGACTCACGTCGCTAGGGCTATCATGAGACGTAGATTTCACCCTGTTATCTGTAAAATATAAACCAACAGTGAACTTACAGTAAAAGAAATCTAAGTTTAATATCCTGGTGCAGAACAGACAGACGTAGAAATTGAAATGAGACCGGTCCCGGCACGCGACTTAAAAATCAGTAAATTCGAGAATGTTTGCGGAGTCTCCCATACATAGAAATCCATTTCAAAACACGACAGTGTTAAGCCATACGCGGGCTTATCGCGGCATTTCAATATTCCATCCTCGAGCAAAAATCGAGTTAAATTTATCGAATAATAAATCCCACAACCTGGAAAACATATATAGCATATCGGGTGCATAATTGCATATTTTTTACATCATTTCGAAGATTGAAATCAACTTTTAGCGATAGAAAAACCTTCGAGGCTCGTGTCTTTAATTTTTCGTATTTTCAATAGACACTATGAACATTATCGCCACCTATCAGTTTTATGGGCATTCAAACGAATGTAAAATACACTATAAAGCATACAAGTGTCGTTTGAGCCGCCAGGTTTGACTAGTTTGCCATCTAGCGGAAAATTGGGTAACTAGGTCAGTCAAGCGTTTCGCGTCATCGTAAAAAAACATTACATCAACGCACCTCATATGACGTCGCCAGCAAACTTCTTAATTAACGGGTTATCAATGTAACTGGCGCTATTCATATCGGGGAATTTGTGGTAACTAAACCGAATTTACGGAAAATGTGATACAGTCGTTATTTGGGGGTCTCAGTCTCTCACCGATTTTGAAACCGTTTCCCCTGTTCGCAAATAGGGTCACATTTGAACCTGTCTAGATTGTTTTCGTTTCGTTTTCATTAGAAAAGCGTTCATTCATTCGATCAACTGAGTATATGGAATACTATACAGCGAAACCTGATAACATCGAACTTCACGGGACCAGAAAATCAGTTCGTTATCACCGATAGTTCTTCACGTCCAGTATGAAAACAATTTAATTTTCTTACTCTGGACACTTTTTTCTATTTACAATATCCGACGAATCGTTGTATCCGAGTTCGTTATGACGAAGTTGCACTGTGTTATTGGGTGGTCGACGAGAATAAGAATCGAGGAAGAAATAACTGGAATAGGAGAAAATAGAAATCGATTTTAAACAACTGAAATGTGTAAATCGAGGCGAACTAACCATTCGATAACTTGTCTTACTTTGGAAAGTATCAAAATGAGACCCCGGTAACACTGAGAGTATAACCTAAGGGTTGTAGCGTATGTATATTTTCTAGTCTCCTGTAGATCGCTGTAGCTCTCAGTTGAAACGCTTTTTTCAATAAATAGAAACACGAAATAAGAATCAAATTCTACTAGGCCTGATCGAAAACAACGCCTTCAGTTGATTTCGAAAGCGACGCCACGAGACTAATCGCTTTTTTCATTAAATAGAAACACGAATGAGAACTAACGTCAGAGTTAAACTACGGTCACTGCTGCTGCTGCTGCTGCTGTTAGAGGTTTGATCATTTGTAGACATGTTTTTTCTCGCTGCTCCTGCGCGTCTCAACGTGAAAATACATCGAATAGTTATCAGAACCACTATCACTGTCGGGATTATAGTAAATATAGGAGCGCGGACAAACACATCATAGTATCTCAGATATCTATTTGTAGCTAATGGTGTCAACCTTTGAGTCCATCTCTCATGCCCAGTGGACGGTTGACGTGTATAGTACTTCAAAAACTCCCTAGCCTTGTCACAAACCGGAATCATCGGAACTAAAAGGATATGGACATAGCATTTCCTCATACTTATGATTCTAACAGCCTCCAGGGGCCACAAACGACGATATATCTGTATATAGCTATTAACAATGTTATCAGATTGCTGATAACCGAAAACACAACTAGAATGGTTTTAGTGTACGAATACATGCGCTTCATAACGTGGTTTATTTCAGCAGTCATGTCCAGTAACAGTGTGTGACTGTAGAGCCGATATTGAAAGTCAAATACGATATAAGACAAACAAGCAAAAATGTCCGCAACAGCCAAACATCTCAAATAAAACATACTGGTGTTGTTTGAACGTTCTTTACTGAGAATGATAAAAGACAGTAAGTTGGCGCCGAAACAGTAGATGACTATGCTTAGAATAACGTAGGTCGTGATCTGTAGATACAGATTCACGTGAAACGGTTTGTAATCGGCGGATGAGGTATAAACCCTGCCTTCGCAGTTGTGGTTGTCAGGTCTGAGAAATTGAAGTCGAGAACCTGATCTGATAAATTATCTAAAACCACCCTGCACATAGCACATTCACTCGACGTTGATAAAGAAATAATCGGTTCGAACTTTCGATTATATAAATCTTCTAAGACTCGGTGCAATCGCAGTTATCTGTGATATCCTCGATATATTAGAAGTTTAGTTCGTGGTACTATTGGAGTGATAAATTAGTTAACAAGTAATTTGCGTAACGGGGAGGGAAGCCAAAGTTCAGGGCAGTGGCTGAAGTTAGTAAACAACCTACGTAGATACTTACGTCACACATACGACACTGAATAGAAGATAGGTGAAAGTGACGTGAGTATCTGCGTGGGGATACTAGTTAAAGCGGCAGCCTTGAGCTCTGGTATTTCTAAGTAGTAAACAAGTAATCAACTCGTGACGTATAACATATGCAGAAGTATACGTCGCGAGTAACATGAAATAGTATGAATAGGGAGGGTCAGCACAGTAAGGGGGTCTAGAGATTCGAGAGTGGCGGAGAAGCCTAAGATACGAGCTGTAGGGTAAGAAGGAATAAGAATTGTATTGGCAGAATAAAGAAAGAAACCTAGATCAACGAGAAGTGTTATTATTATTCTGGAGTCAGAGAAATATCTATTAACCCTAATACTCGGAGGAATTAAACAACACCAACACGAGTTGAGAACGCAAAATCAACACCAAAACACAGCCTACGGCTGGCCTAAAGATCTATGCTGACCATCAAGTGCGGCGCAGCGTCGTGGATTGTATCGAAATGTCTGGTGTCAACGGAGTTGGTTCAGTCTGTTTCGCAATCGGCTCTTCGTGATGTGAGAATGAGGAATGAGGGCTGATCTGAAATAAATAACAACTAGGCGCGTTACAAAAAAAGAATCATTGAAAAATTATTTCCAGTTGCACAGTCGCGACTTATGTCGAAGAGTGGTTTTAAATCTTAAGACTGGTCTTGAGTTGTAAGTTTGGCTATATAACTAAGTTGGTATTAGACTGGTCTTAGGTCTAGGCCATGGCTGTGCAAACGACCCCGGATAATTGCTTGTTCAAAAACTAAAAGTATGAATGGAATAAATCGAAAAAAATTGTTTGTTGCCCGAGTGAGATTCCACAAATCCAAGGATGTCAAATCGGTTAATCCCCACCGAGGTTCACTCCGTCCTCGGAAATGTATACGTCGAAATAATCTTGTTTGATTCAACTCACGTTATAGTTGACCCGAGGGCCAGACACTATCTACATCGTTCGAAATTAAACCTCCGATTCAAATCTATTCGATGTATTTCTTGCAGGTCTCGAAGGCCAGGTGTGAACGCGTCGACCCATGTATGGAACAGAATACATCGGCGGTATTCGCCATGCCAGCGAAATGCACCACCCGCGTCAGTATCATCATAGATTCATCGTTATTACAACTTTCTGCAAAATGCAAACGAACAGGAAGTACAGAAAAAAATGAAAGATATCCAAACCTCGAACAAAAAACAAACACTGAAACTGAAATGAGACCGCTCTTGGTATAATTCATTTTAGACCCGTGAAATGGAACTTTGCCGAGCCTTGCATAGATAAATTTCGGTAAAATTATCATAGTCGGAAAAGTTGGAAAGTATATCGAGCATTTCCCGCGTTTAGATAATCTAAGAAATTCAGCTTTTTACCGATACGTGTAATAACGGTCGGACAATGCTATAAATGAATTCGTGACGAGTGAATTTATAAATTAAACTGGTTAAACGTAATTTTAACTTGCACGAATATATACCTTATGTATCCTATGCAGAATAAACGGCTACATACCCTCCTTCAGCCGTACGACAACAGTCGGAAATCAGGTGACACACTAGGATTAGTACATTCCGCATACGTGGCCATCGAAGCCGTGAATTTATCGGATCTATATATATGCGACGAATAGAAATGTCTGAGCAGCGGGATATATGAAGTGAATGAAATCAAGCAATTCGACCTAATCCGCACAAAGAAGCGCATTTTCTTTAGTTGTCGATAATATATACGAGAAGATACCTTAAATTCCTAAATAGTAAATTGTGAAAATCTAATTTTTCATCATTTATAATGATCGAAATAGATATAGTTGAAATATCGAGACATATTATCAAAATTTCAAATACCGGATAATTTGTCGGTATTTTCTATCCTTCTTTGCCTGAACAGCGGCCAGTGAAAGATACACATCACCACAGCTAACCAGCTAACATTAACAGCATAAACTATTGAGAGACCCAGTACATATTTACATTTCAACATGAAATAGATCCTTCTACCTCCCTGACCAGTTTCAAAGCTTAAAACAATCTGGCATTGAGATATAACAAAAATGGACGGAGTTTCCTCAAAATGCAACGCATTTCTATAGACGCTATATCTCAGCTGTCACTTTAATGACGTTGCAGCGCGCACCTGCTGATTGAGCCGACGCTGAACAGTAAGCGATGTAAACAACGAAATGAGGTCAAAAATCATGTTACTTTAACAAGGGTCCCAATTATCTTGTCCATCTCGATGGTTATGACAAGCTCAAGCCTTTTGGTTTCCCGATTCATGGGTGTATAGATGGGTAAACATAATATATAATTGATATATCCTAAAAGATATTATTTCCACCTATCAACAACAGTTGCTATAAGTTCAGAATTTGGTTTGTCGAACATGTTCATAAACACAGTCTATATTTAAAAGATTTTCCCGACGAATCCTTTGGTTACGAGTTGGAAATACTAATAATGACCCAGAGGTGGTTGCGTGGTACTTTTTAGATTTCATTCAGGACATTGAAGGTAGATAGAATTGTCATACATAAATACACAATGCGCCGAAATTATGCCTGGGAAAAATTATCTGTTATCAATCGTCGATTAAGATAATACTCTGACCGTCATCTTTATATCATCATTCAGCAGTTCCTCGCTGCATCCGTATGGACGCTGGAACCGAAAATGGCAGAATTGCAGCGATTCAGAAGGCCTTTAGAGCAGAATATGACGACGAAACGTGCGTTCTTGTGGGTAGATCTACCAGTAATCAGGTTCGTGGTGTCATTAATATGGGTAGATTTGGACAATCCCAATTTCTGCGCTAGAACCAACTTAAGATACTTCAAAACTCACCAATTATTTTATTTTTCTTTGTTTTAAGCGCATTGAACGATGGTGGCGAAGTCTTCGAAACGAAGTTGTTCAGTTTTGAATGAACGTATTTAAAGATATGGAGGAAAATGGAAGTCTATCTACCGCGGACGTTGTGCACATGTAGGTTAAATACCCGCCTTTAAAGCGCGTGGCGATTTTTTGTGATCCACGTAGTAATTTCCCTTTCTCCAATATTTTTCAGTCAAACCTTAAGATACTGTTTTTTTGATTTGATAAATGCCGATCTTCAGGATTTCGTGCAGGAGTGGAATACACATGCCATCAGGCCTCAACGAAATGTGGATGTTCCACCCGGAAAACCTGATCTATTATACTTCTCGCCGGAATATTACGGTACGAAATACTCTGTATAAAAATGAGCATAGGTTTCTAAGTTTACGATGTTTTTATCACTTCTTGATAATACGAAATAATATTTTCAGGCACGATAGACTACAAATTTCCAGTGGACGCTGGACTACTTCCGCAAATTCGAGAGGAATTTTGTAGTAAGCCGAATGAATCGAGAGGCTGTGATCCGGACTTTTCAGCGATGTGTGATCTTATAACGAGGCAGGGACAACAATCAAGACCGACATCAACCCCAGAAGCCGCTGCTTTGTATGACTGGCTATTAACTCAATTCTGAGAGCATACATGTTAGAATCATTTTTATACGTATCTGTCCTGCACGGTTTATGTGTTGTCTGTTCATGATGTATTTCGAAGATTCAAATATATCTATGATACACGTTACGCGTTGAAAAGAATATGATTGTAATTTTTCATGGATTCATGCGACTGTTTGGGCTTAGTAATACATCATACTAACACTACCCATGTTTTAATTCGCTATCCAACCCCATCTCAAGTAGGTGTCTCAGAAATAGAATACACGTGCCATCAATTTACATGGAGAATTATCTGCGAAAGCGTACTCCAGTATCCGCTATTCTCAAAACGCTTCAGAATAAATTTGCGTATGGTTCAAAAAGATGTATTTTTGATTAACTTTATTTTGAGAAAGTTCTATGAAGCGGTTGTTTAAAAAGTGGTCTTATGGACAAGTCACATATCTTTCATCCTCGCATGCCAGGGGTCTGGTATCGCACCCCGAACTCGTTTCCACCACCCCCTTGCCTCACGACGCGTGATTTCATTACTGGTTGAAATACCTCCTCGTACGCTGATTGGTCCATTTAACGGGAAAATCAACAGAAGCCTATAATGTCGTTTGCTTAAAGCGCTGTGATTGGTACGACCGGATTCTGGTCGGCTAGTAACGACTCCAACGACTCGCGAGATCAAGGGGTTCGGGGAACACGGCTTTAGCTTAGTGAATTCGATTCCCACGACAGGTGAAGATGCATACATTGGAACCTCGTTACAACGAACCTCTGGGGACCAGAAAATATTGTTCATATTAACAGATATTTCGTCATATCCAGTGTGAAATTAATCAAATTGTCTAATGTGGGACACAATCTTGTATTTGTTATGTCCGATGAATCGTTGTATCCCAGTTAGTTATAACGAGTTCCACTGGATCTCTATATGAATGTGCAATTTTGACAGTCTATAATTTAATCGTGTTCGAATACGTGCCAATGACACTTTCGTACTACGATATCATTTGCAGCTCGAGTGAAAGTGAGACACCATGAAAGAACGAAAACGCAATGAAGTGAAGATATTTGAATATTTTAATCGAAGTATCAAAGTTTCTCTTAAAAGCCTTAAAACATTACCTACGTTTTAATACCGTGTTGATACAATATATCAATATGTACTTAAAGATGATTGTCTTACAATTTCGAGACAAAACATAACTTGACAGCAGAGAAGTGGCACCCCCAAATCGCCCTGTTTTCAATACAAACAAAAAACGTATTTGTTCATGATTGATGCCCTGATTTGAAACGACAAATATAAGGAGCAAGTTTAACAGCTCTCGGTAAGGTTTGACTCGAGAGTTAAGTCGGTTTTTTTCAATATTTCCAATGCTTTAACTCTAGAGTCAAACTTAACCGAGAACTGTAGAACCTGGTCAAAATGCACTGCATGAATAATTACTTCTATCATTAAAAAGATCGTCACTAAGTAATTCTATGATAAAAGAAACGACATCAGGGCTGGCAATATTAAAAATAAACACACCACTTTTGGCCTAAACAAAAGAACTTAAACACGTTTTGATCCAACTTTGAAAATATGAAACTTACGTGGATTACGTCATTGCGTTTCTAGAATAATTTTATACGACGTCCATAACCCAAACATTGCTCTGGAGAATATTATCGAATTCTTGTTTCAGTTCGACGTATTCGTCATATGTTTCTGGTAACTGCAATATCTGGGCACATGTTCGAGCAACTGGAGCTCGTTGGAGACCGTCTACCTTAGTAAAGGTCACGTCAATCTTTTGGCAGTTACAGATGTCAGAACCAGTACAATAGCGGAGGAACTTAGACAACATGCTTTCATCCAATGATCTGTCATATATCTTCAGTAACGTAGCAACATTTGACTGAGGAGCTGACAAAACGTTTGGAAAAGAAAGTAATTCTACCACTTTGCGACAGGAGGGTTTAAGATCCGTACAAAGATCGAGGTACTGTTTATATGATATTGTTACATATTTCTGTATCATAGGTTTTATACAATCAACTATAAATCTCGGCTTTTGCACCAATTCCTGGTGACTAATTTCCCGAATCAACATGGAGAAGTTCTCCTTCGTAGGAAGTTTCCGACATTCATATCCCCCAGTATGTCTATTATCTCTTCGACGTCATTTGCTTCATCATCGAAATTAGCCAATGCGCGTCGAAATACCAGCTCCTCAGACGGAGAAACATATTTCAGGAATGATTCGACCAAGTCTACGCTATCATCCTGCTGGAAGAACAATTCGGAAACAAATGGCTGCGCGAGGAATATTGGGAAATATGATGTTTCCTGAAATCCTTTACTGATGATGCGTCCTACAGCCTCCCATTTCTCTGTGCCATAATCATGGCGTATGAGAGGGATCATCTGACTACTACCCGTCATACATTGCTTTCTAAATTCTGACCAAAATTCAGTAAGACACTCTCGAAAGACACCGTGTCCTTCTCCGGCTTCAACATTTCCATTAGGGAGTATCATTCGAGCATTTATTATTTTCCCCATCACCGATGCATCACAAAAAGCGTTTATCATATCTTCGACCATGGCTGTTCTGCGAACCAGAAGGTTGTATACTTCCCGTTCAATGCGATTTATCTCTTCTTGTGATAACTCGCCACTCGTCAGTACTCTGAATTGAATTGTAGGCGTATCAGGCTGTATCAATTCGAAATCATTAAAGTTGATATCTGCTATACCATCACGGGAATGTGTATCATTTGCACCCGTATGTATGCCAACAGCACCGGTAGGCACATAACCAGACTGAATCCCGGCCGCAAATGGAGTTGAAAGTGTATGGGCAGATTGGGTATGCGTAGTTAAAATGATAGGTTGAATATCACTACTAGCCGAAATTGTAGATGAGGCTGCTGGCGTAAACGACATGCATCAACGAAAACATAGGTAAAGTTGACTCAGAAATCGGTGGCTGGTGGGTATTAGCAAGAAAGGATGACATGGATGGCAAGGATGTTTCATCATCACTATCGTCAACTAATTTAAATAGCACGGCAATCCACAGTGAGTGGGTTAGGTATGGAGTTCAAATATATCCCGGCAGAGACTTGAGCGCAACCGTAAAATCAGAAGTCTTTTACGCCTATGACAAGGATTAGTTCTTACCCAAAAGATATCTTTTCTCAGTAGACTTTTCTACCCATATGGGTTAATAAATCCAGGAAGAAAGACACTCTAAATATTTGGATGGATATATGAAAGCTGTGGGTACTGGAGTGTGTAGTGTGGTGTGTAGTGTGATCTGTGTTCATTTGTGGCCAGCACACAGATCACATTGTTCAATGGGGTTTGGTCCAGGACTCGCGAGATTTTCAACAACACGGAAGTAACGTGTAATAAACGATGACTTGAATTGCATGACTACCTACCAGCCTTCATTATTGTTGGAAAACTAAACGTTCGGCACTGGCTAAAAATTAGTAATAACATTTTAGAAATGGCCAGAATTTTAACTTAGGTTCTATCTCATTTTTATTTTACAATTGCGATTGGTAAAATTGTTTTTTAAACGGCCGTTAAGGCTTCATGTTTCGCTGCAATTCACTGCAAATAGTTACGCAACTACGCACATTTCAGTGTTTTTGGCAGCTGTACACTCAATCGGCACCGTTCGTGACTAGCTTCACTGCGGAATTATCATTAATTAACATCGCCATATCACATCATCAACTTATATTGTGCCTTAAAACCCTAACAGCCGAAATAATTGAAATGCACACACGATTTCTATCATTGAAAATTGGCCATGTTTGTGTTTGCTGCTTCGCTTAAATCCCGCGCGGTGGTGCAACCGCGCGGAGTGGGGCCGATACGCAAAAACCGTAATGTTTCCAATGTCTCCATTTTTAACGCATGCGCATTAGGCTTAGTAAGTGTTGAAAAAGTCTAAGTCGAGAAATCAGTACAGTGCGCAGGCGTCATGACAGTGTTTACATGTTTCAAAACTGGGTCATGTCACACACAGTACGGTATTCGCTTGAAATGAACCAGCGTGAACTTTAGCAGCGGGATCGTGATGTCTAAATAATCTCGTATCATATGCTTGCGTATTATATGTTAATACAATTAAAAGAATCCAAATAAATAAAATAAACAGTGACATTTGGGATCACCATAGAAAGTGCACCAAAGTTCATAATGGTTACCATTTCGAGATCAGCATTTTCGGGATTCGAACGTGATAGCGTCGTATAAAATAAATCAGCGACACTGGAGTCATCAAAGTTCAAATTGAAATGAAATAAGTTCAGTATTTTTCGGGGCTCGAATCTGGTAGCGCCACAAAAATAAACGAGTGACACTCGGGTCATCAATGTTCAAATCAAATTGAAATAAGATGAAATAAGATAATTATTTATTGTGGGATTCGAATCTAATAGAAACGGAAACATGGAGTCATCAAAACACACATTCATTATGCGTCCTGACATGACCCAGTTTTGAAAGTTCTGACATGTAGTGACGCCTGCGCACTCAACCGATTTCTGGACTTTCACCAACACTCACTAATGCGCATGCGTTAAAAACGGAGACATTGGAAACATTACGGTTTTTGCGGGCCGATACGTCCGGAGTTATGTTCAATATGGATGAATCTAGAATGTTTATACGTTCAGTTGCGTTTATCCTATCAAATTAATGAATATATCAATTAAATTTTCTCAATTCGATAGACTTCAACAAGTCATTTACGCCAGCGAGGATGATTTGTCTTTTATCAACTTGTCTACCCCTACGGGCTAATAGATCTAGGATTCTGATTAGTATGGATAAATCTAGAATATTCACAGTACGTTAACCCTATCGAATAGATTAGTTCAATTATCTGAATAACTATTTCGATATAGTTAACCATTTTACAGTATAGGCATTCGAAAGGACCACAGTGCATGTAACCAGTGTGAATGTATTTTATCTACACGAATAGATGATATATACTGAAAACCGCTGTCGAAAACAGAAAGTTCTGACCGTTTTTACAGTAACTGCCTCGAGGCGTTTTACATACATACTCCACGCTGTAATATTAAATCAATATCCCTCTCGGTTACAGTCGATTCATAGAAAACGCTGAGATACGCAGGATATTTCAAATACGAATGAAGCTATGCTCATAATCTCTAGCTTTGAATCCAGAGAATTGATCCAATTTTCGTCGATGGAGACATCTTAATTTAATTAAAAAAGCACTTTATTTTAATTTGAACACAATTTATGGCTAAAGATTTACTAGCTAATACCTGTGCTCAATATTAAATGTGCTCATCGTCCATATCTTGCTTTGAATCTCGATTTTCAAAAAATCGCATTTGAACACAAATCAAGCCTTGTGATACGATAGATAACAGCAATTTGACCGAATATATTTTTCAACGCCAAATATTTAATCTATACCGTTTATTCGGTTCTCTTCAGATTTTTCAATCCGAGATCGATGTTCATCCTTAATTCGTTTGAGAAAATTAAAATGGGATAATTACACCCAACGGAACATGCTTAGAATACAAGCAACGCGAAATCGCTTCACCCATATAGTAAAAGTGAGATGCACGAAATTTCAAAATAATAATTTTCGATGTTTTGGAGCCACCACTCAGACTCGTTGAGCCTCATATAAAAGATTTTGTGTTCGATGAATTTGTTGTTTGATTCACGTTTCATATTCTAAATATTAATCAAATCAACATCTTTTTCGATGTTAATTAGTTTTTCTGTAAAACTGTGCACTATACGCAGTTATAGTTTCAAAATTGGATAGAATTTCGACAAAATAACTTGAATCTAATACGTTTTTCTTTTTTTACAATTAACAACGGGTTCGGTGATCTTTCTTTTTAGTTACGTCTGTGATACGTGTGGAAAACAAAAACGATGATATATTTAGTAATTGGTGTTTGAAAATATTTAACGAGTCAGAAAATTCGGATTTGAATATTTCTGCTCGGTTTAAACTTGGGTGTTTTGAGTGTATGCCGTTTCACGATAAGCTTGGCAGAATATATAGCAATTAGTAAACTAACTGAAACTAGAATAACCGCGAACATCAAGAAGTTCTTCATTCAGTTGCGTCATTATTCTTTATCCTATGCTGGAAATGCATCGTATGCATTTTAGCTGGAAACGATTGATGAATTTTCGACTCGGTGGAGCGAATTTTCTGATTGGATGAAATCGGATCGTGATGCGACCAATAAACGATTCTATGAAACTTGACGAATTTCGTTCATTCTGTCGCAGTGATGTTGTTCGGTATGGAACAGCGACTGAGAGCGCTGTTTATAGCATCGCTGATCGTCTGTCAAGTTCGCATCGCGCGCAATGATCGCGCAGACTCTATCGAGGAATCGTCTGTGACGGTAAGTTCGTCTTGTAACAACACGTTGAACCAGCTAGATTCTACGTCCGGTTACATCGTTTCACCGAATTACCCTACGTTAACGAGCGGTGTTGAATGTCGTTGGTTCATCGACAGTTC